>NC_039359.1:98739482-99039482 GCF_003573695.1 Papaver somniferum | reverse complement strand
ATTGTTTCAACAAGGTGTAACTTAAAATAGCCAGAGTTCGAAACTAACTAACTATGGGGTTGTTACCATGTAGATTAACGTGCAAGTGCAATTACTTAATCATAACTATAATGGTAATTATAATGCGGAAAATAAAGTAAGAGAACGACACACAAGATTTTGTTAACGAGGAGAATTGTCTGGTGGAAAAACCTTTGGACTAAGTCTAGTTTTAAATACTCTCATAGTTAAGTCGTTATACAAATTGACTATCGCGACTTTGTATAGTTGAGACCAAGTTAACACTCCTTTTTACTCAGTTACTTCAATATTCTATCACCTACAACCAGCCTGGTCTTAGCGCATGAATCCCAAGGCAGAGTCACTATCTTAGGTTGTTTCATTGTTGTGAAGACTTTCACTCTCAATTTATTTGGATCGTAACCCGAAACAACAAAGGACTAAATCTGTTTCAGTAACCAGCTCATTTGTCTATCTCTCAAATCAAACTTTGGATCATAGATAAAGTATATTAAAGGATCTTCCGTTTAATCAATAAAAAGTCCTTTGATCAAAGACCAAACCAAGACAATGACCATCGACACAATCAATCTTGGTCAACAAGCTCTATCAAAAGAAATTTAACAAGAAGGAGAAACTACAAATTTTGTTTGATCTTTACACAAGTCTTATGTCAACCAATATTGTTTGGATCCCAGAGAATCAAGTATACAAGAAGAATTACAAAAATCTAAAAAGGAGTGAGTACCAAGTATGTTAGAGCATAGATCGGTTGAACCCACCAAATTTTGGTATGTCAAGGTTGGTTGTCATATTTTAGTATCAAAACTCATCTAAAGTCGCTTGATTAATTACTGAAATCAACTTCGTTTAGGTTAGACTAGAAAGTCTAGGAATGTTGAGACTTACAAGTATTACTTTGAAGACCTGAAGAATGTGAAGAAGTGACGACTACAACGAATACATCATCCTTCTACTTGAGGTTAGTAATATTGACTTGAACTTGTTTCTATTCCTAACGTATCTTTCAAGTCACTTTTGATTGAAAACATAACATGTGAAGTTATATATTTATGAAACTCTAGTATTAGACTTGGTCATACTATTATGATCAAAGTGTCAAGGAAGTATATTGAATTACGAAGTAAAACACTTATCTTTTGAACTTCGTAAGTGTGACATCAACATAATCTAGGTAACTTACTTGATTGTGTATATGGGATTTAGAGAAGTAAGAGTTTTTCTCTTCCTTTGTTTTTGTTGTTGGGAACATTACGCAATCTACAACTATTTGTTGACAGTCAATATCTGAAGAAGACTTAATGTTCTCACCTTTTAGCTAATGCTCATGATTAAGCAATCTATTTAAGTCACTTATATATATTTAGATTTAACTGAAATTCCCTATTTTGAGCAGATATTTCAAATTTTATATATTTGGTATTAAACAAAGCGCTTGGGTAAGGTATTTCCAAGCTATGTTCCAAGGTTCTGTTGAAGAGAACTCAAGATCCAACATAAATCACTAGTTATGAAAATTACAATCTTAATGCTAATACGTATTATACTAGAAATAACTCGTTCCCTAACGGCACGACATGAGAAAAAACAACTTGATTTCATAGTTTTCTTGCACTAATTCTCAAACATTACACAGGTTGAAGAAGGTTGGTTGTTTTCGATTTTAAAAACATGCGAGTCGAATAATTTCTTTTCCTTTTTCTTTTTGAAGAATGAAATATGAGTGTAAAAATATGAGTTTTAAATGGTTTCAACTTTAAATTTTTCACTTTATTGTCTTGTTGCCACATTAACTTTCTTAATTGATTGGTTATGAACTAATTATGAGAGTTATTAATGTATATATTGAAGGAGGTTACGAATTTTACATCCGTCGGATGTCTATGGCTGAGATGAGACTGGGATGGTCGTATGCAACGCTTGTCTCTGAAAATATTATCTGACCGCCCCAAGGCTCAAAAAACCCTTATGCTTTGTATTATAGATGTACCTATAAGATTTGTACATAACTTTAGTGAGGGAGGATCCCTTCGCACTCTAATTTTTACACTATCTCACGCTTTGGACATCTTTTTTGTGAATAAAAATCAAACGTATTCAAAGTTGTGATTTTGGGGATATGTTCGTCTTACAAAGATCTACCTACCAACTAAAATGAGCACATTCTTAAATAACAAACCTCATCATCTATCAATCTTAATTTAAACGGTTGAAAATTTGTTGACTTTCGACGGTTGGGTTTCAAAGTAGTAGATGGTATAGTTATACGTTTCGGAATGTGCTCATTTTTAATGGGTATGTAGAGCTTTATAATATGAACATATCCCCAAAAGCTTACCTTCGAATACATTATCTTTTGGTTTTTATTCACAAAAAGGACATGCAAAGTGTGAGACAATGTGATAATAGGAGTGTGAGCTAGATAATTAATACTTCCTTTGTTCTAGAAAAAAAAATGATACTTTCACTTTACTAATTTGCCATAAAACTTTTCCTAAAACAGAGGGAGTATTTAGATGTATAACTACTAGTATAATATCCTTGTGATTAGTAAGGTAATTACTGTAATAAATAATTTAAAAAAGAAATTTGACGGCCAGCGTCTAGCGACTTGACACTTAAGAAGTCTTTCCTATTAAACTTGTTCTTCCGTGACCTATTATAATAGTGGTTCTCAACAGAGCACCACTTTCATCAACTCCAAAACCGCTTGCCTTAAGTAAGAGGGCGAACAATCTTTTTTGAGAATGATGGATCTCATATAAAAGTTTTGGGACCGTCAGAAAATCCTTACATATACATGAAATAGTTTTCGGGGGAGTTTAAGGTGGGTGGTATGTTAAGAAGTTTTGTTATCCCAAATGCTGAGGCAGGCGCCATTATGTTGTAAAATAATAGTAATATTTACAAACAGAGTCAGACAAGATTACATTTATACCCTTACTTTTATATTCTCACACTAAATTTATTTATTTATTTGGATAAATAACTCTCTTTTGTTCATAGCAAAGTTAGGTTACCAAGATATACTTGTACAAAACCAAGTATTCTACCAAGAGAAGGGCAAGGACACCAGAAAAATTTAGGAATATGTATAAATCGAGAACCGACTGAATCAGAGGAGAAAATATCTTCGGATCATAAGTCCACAATGAAGTCCACAATTTTTGATAATTTTCTTCTTCTTGAGAAAAAGATGCTCCAAAGTATGAGTGATTTATTTTTGGTCTTGAATGTTCTGTTGAAGATTTCAGCTGTCAGAATTTATCGCTATGTACTTGAAACACAATAAACCCAATATAAAACAACAAATAAAGTCGAGAAAAGCTGCTCTAGGAACACAAACATCCGCCATTAAGGCATAGATAACTTGCCGGCAGCAAGGATGGGGAAAACCCAAAACTAAACCTGAAAAGCGTTTAAACCCTAACTAAACTAAGAAAAACTACCACAAACTGAAACACAGGATAGAGAAGCAAATCTAGAACAATTAGAAATTGCCCACTGAAAAACTTACTTGCCGAAAAACATCCACGAAAAAAGCATGGATAGGGATATGCGAAGATAACCCTAACGCAAAATTAAGACTTAGAAGTGCGAACTTTTATTTAGCTTTTCACACTACTTGTTCTGAAAGATAATATAAATCTTTTCATACACAACATTGTTACGTTATTTGCTGGAAGACTGTCACACGGGGTTATCACATTTTATAGGCTAGTAAATGCATGTAAAACACGACAATCATCATAAAAACATGGAAAATCTCTCGTCATAACGCTCTTCTTTTCTTTTCTTTTTTTTTTTCCTGCGTCACAATTACAACCAATCATTCGATGTATTATGATATTGTTCTCTAGCAGACGACAACAGAAGCATCTGACTATTGGTCAAGGAAGAGGGGTGGATTTGCTCCATACCACCATGGGGTATGAAACGATATTGCCATTGTTCATTCATGTAGATGAATGTATATCGCATAAAGAATTCCTGTATTGTCACCAAACATTTTCAAGCGGAGATTGATGAATCCAGCACTAATTTGAAAGAAGTCAACTGAGGGAATCGCTTCCAGAGTGCAGTGTATTATGTGAGGGGGGTGGGTAGGGATTACCATGCGGAGGGACGTGGGAGGTAGTGATCTTAAATCCTACGAGGAAATCACTTTGTTCATTGGACAACTCTGTGATGTATGGGCTGACTTTTAGCAAATCGGACCCACCTTGCAGGTACTGCCATCAGCACGTGTGAGATATTTTATATATGCGATAAAGGAAGCCCCTGGTGTGGTCATGTGTGTGCACATAAAGATAGGCCTTCACATGGACGCATGAAATGAAGTGTTGGTGTCACTCCCTCTCAGTTTCAGTCAAGGATGGAAATGGATGGGTTGGTAAAATCTTCTCACTAACTGACGGGTTAGCATTGGAGATTGCAAAGAGACAAAGCAGATAGGCAGCCAAAAGAATAGCTTGTGGTTTGTATTTGAATGGCCAGAGAGGACTGAGGAAGGTTACTCCTGGACCCTGGTGGTGGGAACTCTAGTCAAGTTCCCAGAAAACAAAAATGAAAAAACCAAAAAAAAGGAAAAAGGATAAAAGAAAGAGAGGTCTGGCTAAAGATATGGAGAATGTAGTTGATGCTTCTGGCAAATCTAGCTAATGGTCTTTCAAAAGAGTGAAGTTTACTGGATACACGAATAATCAAATATAACTGATAGGCTGATACCAGCTAAACATGTGTCTTGGATAATTAAAATTTTCTCCTAAACTTTACTCCTGTTTTAGGATTTCTAAATTTATTTTGGTACTTGTACTAGGAAGACAAGATGCAGTTCAATAGGATTTACAATTCAAAAGATCCATGAAGATTTTTGAATTTTGATCTCTAGCTGTTGTTACACATACTAAATCTTGCTTCCCCAGGAAACTAGACAAACAACCTATATATTATCATCATTGGATCCAACAGTTTGCTGTTCAAAATATATAAAATGAATTCTAGCCTCGAACAATTTATTTTTCCGTCGTATACTCAAAAACTATTTTTATTTGCACGTCTCGGCTCGATCATCCCCATGCAAACCCATCCTATCTTGAGTAACTCATGACACATATAAGTAATAACGTTAAGGAGCCGCTTACAGGGTTTTAACATCGATACGAACTTCAGTCGTGGGCCAAAACCCATGCCAGGTTCACCAGTTAGTGTTCACTATATAAATCGAAAGTATCAGTGACCAGGTATCTACCTATATTTTGAACTTCTCGTGGTTCAGCAATGAATCTGGAAAAATATGGAGGTGTTGTGTATTTTCTTGGGAATGTTCGACCTGATAGTTCATACACTTATGGCTGTAATTCTTGATGTCTATCTAAAATGACGTAGAACAGCTTTTTCTAAGCATGATAATATACACATCTAAGTGTGATCTAGAAAATTAGGTCCCAAGAAATTGACTAAACAATTGAGCTTTCTACTGAACATTGTTGATATGTCGCATTAGTTTTTCTTTTCTAACCAGCATAAGACTAATAGTCAATAAAGTAACTGTTGAAAAGAGAATTATTATAAGAGCAAGAGAACAAGAAGTCTATTTGAGATACATCGTAACCATGCACCTAAGATTTTATTGGAAAAGAAAAACATACACATAAAGTTGAAGTACAGCTATTATTCAATCATTCATTAATCACCACAAAAGCTAATAAAAGAGAGAAAGCTGAAAAATACAAGTATTACCGGGTTGATTTCAATTATTTCGGCGACTAACATCTGTTACATTAGAAAGGCGAGGGACTACCACAGGTCCACCACGAACCTTCTCAAGAGCAAAACTTATGCGTAGTGGTCGACCCAAAAATGCCTGCATGGAAAACTAGTTCAGCAGGTCAGAAGGGTTCAGCTGTTCTTATTATTGTTATGATGAGGAAAAAGGATTCAATTATTGGTCTACACATATATGCAACTTGCAGGTTTTTGCTTTATTCTTCCGATGGAAACTGGTTGCAGTGATCCTACTGTGAAAACAGGATTTCAATATTCATTTTATGAGTCTAATAAAATCTAACCTTACCTTTCCATCCATGGCATCTTTGGCAGATCTATCATCATTGTTTGTTGAAAAGTGAACAAAACCAAATCCCCTTGACCTTCCAGAATCCTTGTCATAGATAATCCTCACTGAAAAATCCAACAGCTTCTCTCAGGAATTCTACAAATATACTTGTTCAAAGAAATTAGGGGGGCAGTAATATAATAGGTTGTAATTTCGATATTTCTAAGCCAAACGCGACCCAGTTTCTGCTATATATCCTCCCCTCAACATCATTTCTTTTCTAATTCAAATTATTGCAAGTTAACTAAAAGAGTGGATCTTTTTGGGTTTCCGATTAGGTGTACTGTTGAGTATTGAATGTCCCTTTAAAAGAACCCGGCAGATGAGCAATGTCATTCATACAATACTTGTGACGTGCTACTGCTATCACTAAAACTTTCCGTCCTTTATGCCTTGATCTACACCCTTGATCTATATCCTTTGGTCTAAGTAAGAGCATATGAAGAGCAATGGCACCTTAACTCACTCCTATATGTTCACTTTGCTCTAACTAGTAAATATCAGGTGCGGTGATTCATCCGCTTGGTGCAAGAATTTAGAAACATGAGCACGCCAATTCCCATAAGTAAAGACCAGCCAAAGGTTGTAGAAAAAAACATTGAAAGTCTAAAATAATTCTGACAAAATAAACAACAAAATGCGTTTGTAAATGTATCTTGCCCGACAAGCTTAGATTATTGAGTGAAAATAATGGTTTCCAGGCGTAAATAAAGTAGATTTTCTTCATGCACCTTGAGAATGTTTTATTTGGGGGGCCTCAGCACGAGGTGAACCTCAGGCCTCAAAGAACTTTCAATACCCTCTGCCAGATGTCAATTGTGAACTAGATGCAATGGCATATTAATCTAATTCCCATACGCAATCATAATCTAAATGAAGCAGGTTTGTCATACATAAGTAAGATCAAGTATGACATGGGTTGCTTGGATAAAAATGAATCACTAAAAAGCATTCAAAAAGCAAAAAAGAAGAAACATTTTCCTTGAAAGAACAGAAAAACTTGGCCTGACATCCATGATTCAAGAGAGTAGTTAAAAAGCTATTAAAAACGTTATCTAGTCCAACCGTCCATGATGACCAGGAGATGCATTATGACTTGTGTTATATGCTGAGAACAGAAGTATCTTTTAATCTAAACAGGTGAAAATTCTTGACCAAGTTATGTCAGGTTAGTCGAATGCCTCCGAGTTAATATTATTATCTGCAATCCTAAATATAATCTAAGGTAGACGCAGTGTTGCTTTTTTGCGTTAAAATGTTGATGAAGCTCATTCAGACATTTTCTCAAGCACTTATCTGAATGAACAAATAACTTCTTTTTATTTACCTTCTGTAACATTTCCAAAAGAAGAGAAAGCATCGGTCAATGATATCTGATCTACTCCCCATGACAGACCTGTTCGTTAAATAACCAACAAGACCAATAACCATTTTATAGTAAGTACAGAAACAAATTTAAGCAGGAAAGGGATGGAAAAGGAGGAGATACCTCCAACAAATAGTTTGTTGTTGGTAGTAGTAGTGTTGTTGGTGGTGTTGTAGTTGGGTAACGGTGTGGAGGATGGAGGTGCACAAAAGAAACGGCCGTTGCCAGTAGGGTTACGAGCAGTTAGTTTTCGCACTAGAAACATCACTAGTACCACTGAATGGTGCGAAGTGCGAACTGCGAATCCACGACGCAAATTGTTGTTCTCTGCTGATGTTTTAGCTGAAGTACTGTCTTCCACTTTCCACTCCAAGTCTCCAAGTCTCATTTAGGGAAAGTCAGGCTTAGGCCCAAGAACAAACTTGGACTCGTTTATGTAACAAGACAGGGGTGGGCATGGTACGTATTGGGCCGGTTTTTTTGCCTCATCCACATCTAATTCAATACAGATTGGGCCGGCTTCCAAATTTGACATGTGAAAACTACATGGAGACCCATTCTTACACATTTTCCTACTGTGAAACCCACCCTCACAAAATCTCACGGACGCACCCAAGCATCCAACAAATTATTTGCAGGCCCAGAGTTTTCAAAATTCATTTATTTTCTTTTTTATTTCCCAGTTTAGCCTCACTTTCAGTTTCAGTATATCCTGTTTATTTTCAAGAGATTGAGTATCGAGAATTGTCCTTGATTACGGAGATTCAATTTACTCAGCAAGCTTTAGCCTCACTTGTCCTTGATTACCGAGAGAGATTCAATTTACTCAGCAAAGCTTCAGGTTCGTTCGTTTTTATTCCAATCTTGATTCTGATTTTTGTTTAATCTTGATTCGATTCTATGTTTTAGTTTCTGTAAGATTAGGATCTATTATTTTAGGTTTCCGAAGCTTAATTTAGTTTTTCGAATCGTTTTTTAGATTTTTTAAGCTCGTTTTTGAATTTTTGTTTATTTTCTACGTTTTGAATTTGTTAACATCAATGTAGATCTTTTCGATTAAATTTTTTTGTTTCGATTTCATGTTCCGATGTTGACATACCAATTTACTAGGTTTTGCTTTGTTCTGTTGGATTTTTATTTGATTTGTTTTTCCATTTTTTTGATCTGTTATCTGTTATTGATTTTGATATCCTGTTGATTTCTCATCTGATTATGGTTAATGTAGATTGTTTGCTGTTGTTGATTTGATCTTTTAATTTTGAGTAAGAATTTTTGTGAAGCAATATGCAGGATAGATATGTTTGGTTTTTTCTCTTTTGTGTTTTGCAGGGTGAAAATGCCTGTTGGTAGTGCACTAGCTGTAATTCACTACTTCAGTGAATTCTTAGCACATCCTGTTGATGTCAACACAACTTTGGAGTCTTTGAAGACAGCCGTTTGCCAGAACTGGACTCGTTTATTACCGCATCATGTCATTTTCCTTTAATGATGGAAGCAAGTTTGTGCGAGTTGATTCTGATATTCTGCTTCAATGTTTTGTATCTCGTTGCCACTGTAAAGGTCAGAAGAGCTTTGATTTACTTGTCGAAGTTGGCTGTAATTCTTCCAGAAGTCGTAGTAGAGCTTCAAGTAGTCGTGTAATAGAACCTGAACCCGAACAAGCTATGGTGAATTTCCTTGAAGATGGTTCTGTGCCTGTTAACAAGGTTCTTAGGACTGAAGGTTGGGATAAATTACTTGGTGAAGTTGGTAAAGTGTTTTTTGGAGGTGTAGTAGAGGTACGTATCGTAGTGAAGAAATACGAGTTAAAAGCTGGGCGTGTTCTTGTATATAAGAAGAATGAACCTAGCAGGTTCTATGCAAAATGCTCAAAAGAAAATTGCCCTTGGGAGTATAAGGTTGTGTGTTGTTGATGTTGAAAACAGGATGCTTAAGGTTAAGAAATATGAGAGCAGTCATACCTGTGGTGTTGGAACTGAAAGGCTTTTCCACAGGCTCAGCAGTAAATTTGTTTCTAGTCTGATCAAGGATGAAATCCGAAGTGATCCGAGTTTCAAAGCATCTGATTTGGCAAAGTTTTTCAAAACTAGCTACGGGATCAATGTGAAATACTACCAAGCTTACAACGGAAGAGAGAAAGTGTATGAGGATATATTTGGTGATGAAGCCATGTCGTATTCGCATCTTTCATGGTATGTAGATTCCATTCGCAGCACAAATCCTGGGAGTTGGATTGATTTTCAAGTTCAAACGGATGAACCTGAAGCGAACGAGGATAGTTCATGAATTAGAAGATGAGGCACCTTCAAATAAGTTTGTGCGTTTTTTATTGCTTTCGAGGCATGCATCCATGGTTACCGTTACCTTCGCCCCATGGTTTATGTCGATGCTACCTTTCTTACAGGGACATATAGAGGATGCCTCATGCTGCAACCGCTATCAATGCTGAAAATGGTAATTTTTCTGATAATGCATCCTTTTTATATATGTGCATAATGTCTCATGCATTATTTATTTTTGCTTCATAATGTCTTATGCATTATTGTTTTCACTTTTCTGGTTATGCATCATTTCTGTTTTAGATGCATAAGACATTATACATTTTTTGTTTTAGGTGCATAATGTCTTATGCATTATGGTTTTCACTTATTGATTTTATGCATCCTTTTTTATGCACATGCATAATGTCTTATGCATCATTTAGTTTAGATGCATAAGACATTATGCATTATTTGTTTTCACTTTTCTGGTTATGCATCATTTCTGTTTTAGATGCATAAGACATTATACATTTTTTGTTTTAGGTGCATAATGTCTTATGCATTATGGTTTTCACTTATTGATTTTATGCATCCTTTTTATGCACATGCATAATGTCTTATGCATCATTTAGTTTAGATGCATAAGACATTATGCATTATTTGTTTTCACTTTTCTGGTTATGCATCATTTTCTGTTTTAGATGCATAATGTCTTATGCATTATTTAGTTTAGATGCATGAGCCATTATGCATTTTTTTAGCTGCACATACTTCATGTAGACGCTGGCTTGATTTTATATTTTTTTCTGTGCAGGCTTCTTCCCACTAGCCATGGCCCTGGTACCTGGTGAAGATAATGATAACTGGGAATGGTTCATGAGGAATTTGAGTAATGTTCTTGATCATGATCAAAGGCCAATCACATTTTTATCTGATCGTGCAGAAGGATTAAAGAGAGCGATTCCATTTTACTTTCCTGGAGCCTTCCATAGTTTCTGCTATTATCATCTTAAGATGAACTTACCTATTAATGCATCTGACGAAAGGTATGGTGCAGTTATTGATTCATTTCAAGCTGCTGCTTATGCTCTTAGTCGCGAAGGTTTCCAAACTGCCATCGCTACTATTAGGGGTCTTGGTTGTGGTTGGGTTGCCGACTATATTGAAGATATCCCTCCAGAGAAGTGGTCAAATGCCTTTTTCCAGGGTTGTAGGTATGGTAGGACATCTTCTACTCTTGCTGAATCCTTCAATAGTTGGATGAAGGTACACAAGAAGCTCCCTGCAAATGCTCTTCTGGATCAGATAAGGAAGGATGTGATGAGTATGATGTCAGAAAGGCGGAATACGGGTAATAGTTTCATAACAATTCTCACACCGAAGAATGAAAATAAGATGAAGGCTCTTATTGATGGGGGTTTAACCTGGCTGGTTATACAGTCCGATACTCATGTTTATGAAGTGGAAGGAGGGGACAGTTCTCATAGTGTTAACCTTGAGGCAAGGACATGTACCTGTCAGAGGTGGCGCGTCTATGGGTTTCCATGTGTGCATGCTTTCGCATCGATAACAATGTCTGGTTCTAATCCATATGATTTTGTTGAACCTTATTTCACTACTTCATACTTCAATAATGCCTACAGTCATGCAATTCATCCTATTCCGAACTATAACAGGCCTGAAGTTTATGAAGGTAATGATATTATCGATGTACCTGATGTTAGGAGGCCGCCAGGGAGACCACAAGCTAATAGGCATTTGAGCAGATATGAGAAGCCGCCCAGGAGAGCTATTCGCTGTGGTAATTGTTTTGAGCTTGGTCATCATAACAAGCAAACATGTACGAATCCTACCTGTTACAAGAAGCCGCCGAAGCACCTAAGGGAAGTTAAAGAAGAGCAATTATCTTGTTTGTTTCTTCAGACTATTACTTTTATGTTTGAACCTTATTCATTTTTCTTTCATTAGTTTTGTATTAGTTTTTATGAACAAGTACTTTTTCTTTACTTAGTTTCTTTTTTGTATTGGTTTTATGAAAAATATTTTTTTCACTGTGTGTTTTTCTGCTTCTATCAGATAATGTTTTCATTTTTATTCTTAAATGCATAATGGATTATGCTTTAGTTTTTGATGATGCATAACTGCATTAGTTTTTATGATGCATAACGTATTATGCGTTATTGTTTTGAAGATGCATAATTCTTATGCATTGTTTTTCGACGATGCACGATCTGTTATGCATTTATTCTTTTAAAGATGGCGTCATAACGACTCATGCAAATGTGGTTCCTTCATGCATCTGCATCTGCATAACAAGTCATGCGTCTGCATAACAAGTCATGCACATTTATTTTATTAGGAATAACATGTTATTCAGGTTTATTTTGTTGCATAACTTGTTATTTAGATGTTTATATGTAACCTGTTGTTCCTTCATTTTCCTTGTAAGATTTATATCATAGTACAGTTAAATGAAATAAGATTGCAGCAAATAGAAGCACTGAAACCAGCATTGATATATAATAAATTATATATAAACATCGACAAGATAACATAAGTTGTTCTGACAAGAACTACTGATAAAGTTAAGTTTTCATACCAACACATTACACATAACTACTGACTGAAGTTAAGCTTCACACTAACTACTTTCCCATTAGTTTTCACTCCCAAGTTAAATTTCTCAACCTACCAACAACACACAGGTTGTTAAAACAAAGTTATGTTTGAGCCTTTCTATTATGCACAGCTTCACATTTGACGCAGCTTCATCACATTGACGCGCAACATCATCCCAGATGTCTTCATTGGCATCTATCGCCCAACTGTTTCAAGATCCGTCAGCATTTTCAATACCAGACTCTTTTCTTGTTGGCTTTTTCTACTATCTTCTTTCCCAACTTCAGCCATTTGTCCCTGACTTGAGACTTCATGCTCATCTTCATATAATAGCATACAAATATGAGGCAGTCGGGGTGATGACCTTGTTCAGGAACAATCTTGGTAAAAATATCCTTGTATACAAGCGGTTCCCGCTTTATATCCACGATTTGTGGTGATAGATTCAGTTCATCATATCTTTGGATCAAATACGGCATACAAGCCTTTGCCATTATGAGAGCTTGTTTCTTGCAGTTAGATTTATAGCCTTCAACATGTTATAGTAGTTCCACTCACCCTCTGAAAAGTCATACTCTAACAATGTCCAATGTGTACCAGCAGGGTTTTCCTTTGTCATATAGTTCATTGGAATGAACATTCTCTCAACTTCAATAGGGAGATTCAAGATGAATTCTCCAACAAATTTGGCAATCCCATCTTTCTCCTTTGTTTTAACAAAGAACTGCAAAAGAAATATTTTTTAGGAAAAAAAAGTTAGTGGATGCAATTGAAAGGGTGCACAACAGGTGTAGAAAACAATGCTGAATAACTTGTTATGCAGTTCAATCTAGTTGCATAACATTTTATGCTGAAGTAATTATATGGGCATAAGATAATATGCAGGAATGACTTGTTATGTAGCAAAATGATTTTATTTTCTTGACTTACCCAAGCATCTGGCGTCATGAATGCAGACTCCGCATACCTATGTTCAACACTATCAGCCATCTTTTCATTTTCCCGCTTCCTGAACAACCTATAACTGTAGTAGCGTACTACTTGGTCTTCTAAGTATTCGTTGTTCATTAGCTGCCTTATTATATCTCCGTGAATCCGAATATCCCACAAGTACGGGTCTTCTCCTTCTCTGATACTCCAAGCCGAATTTCTGCAGATGACATAAGACATAATTGGTGAGATGTTTTATTCAAGTGACATGCGGCAGAACCATAAACTAGAGGGTTGTGTTATGCATGGGTTTTTTTTAAGCATAACTTGTTATGCATTTCATAAGAAGCATAACCTGTAATGCATTGATTTCTTAAACAAGCATAATAAATATAACAACATTTTTTGCATAACTGAACATGCATTAAACATTGGAGCTGCATAACATGTGATGTAGATATTTTAAACAATGCATAACTAACCATGCATTAAACATTGGGAGCTGCATGACATATTATGCAAACAAGCATAAAGGTAATTTTGATGTACTTACAGGCTGTTGGCATTCTCAAAGTATGTCTCCAGTACTTCCATCATGGCTGGTTCTATTGTATCCTTGTAATCTTGAAAGCATTCCATTGTTTCCAGCGGAGGTAATTTTCTGAACGGCAAGCCAGCAGACGTACGGGGATTTTCTTCTTCAACTTTATTCTCATCAGGCTTGTCTTTTTGCTTCTTCTGCTTCCCTAGCTCACAATCTTTGAGTAGTACACTGGTTGTCCTTTGATTCCATGTTGTCCTTTCCTTGATTCTTCTTACCTTGCTTCCTGGTTGCTTCCCATCCTCTTCTGCCTTGTTTGCTTTTCGCTTCAATACTGACTTTTTCTTCAATGGTGACCTCTTCAAAAATTCTGTTCTTGGTACAAACTCCCCTCCTACGTCTTCTTCCTAGAGATTCATGTAACCAAAATGTGTTAGATATAAACAGTTTATTATGAAATTAAGTAAATAGTTGATTAAACAACAAAACAACAATATAGTAAACAGTTTATAGTTGATTAAAAATAATAGTAGTACATAGTTGATTTGACATTAATAAAATACCATAATAAAAGATGTTATATTTTAGGTACCAGGTTTTTTGAAATGGTCTCCATCTCAGCATCTTCATTATAGCCTTTTTCTTTTTCAGCATCTTGTGTGGCCAGGAGTTAAAGGATTCTCAACCACCATCCTTCTCTGCATCAACAACCATCTCAACAGCTACTTGTTGTGGCTTTTCAGCCACTGGCTCTTCTGGTTGTTGTGGTTCTTCAGTTTGATGTTGTGGTATCTCAACACGGGTTGTTGCAGATTTTCAGCTTGCTCTTGTGGTCCACCAGCATCATCTTTAATTGCAGCAGCAGGTTGTGATAAATGCAGATTAAATGTGGGCACCACATATTCTTCTGCTTTCTTCTGAGTTTCTGGAAGAATGTCATCATCACCACCGGCCAAAAAGTCTCTTTCCTGTGCTTCAATTTTTTTGTTGTTGCTATATTTGGTGTTGTCTCCAATTCCACTTGAGTTTCTGTTTCCTTGTCGTCGCTGGAGAGATTAACAGCTTTTTCCATGTCCATGAACTTGAAAGGTGAAGACTGGATACCTTGACTAGCCGTTTGGTCTTGGCTATCGAGTCTGATAACTTCTGGAACTGATTCTTGTGTAGGTGGTTCAGTTGAAGATACCAGTTCAACAAGAGTCTCATTCCTTGGCAAGTTTTGGCTCAGTGGGTCGCTTGGCTCAGCTGATGATACATTGACACTAGGTCCACCTGACGACTCCTCCTGCACTTCTATGTTGCCACAATCAACGAGCAATTCCTTCACGTAATTATACAACTTTTCATTGAAGTCTACTCCACTCTGTCTATTCCTCTCCTGAGTCTGCTTCATGTCTTTCAGCTTTGCTTCAATGATCTGCAACCTTGCTTCAGCACAATCGGGGGGACACGTTTCTTGTTCAATGATCTTAATCGCATCCAGAAATGCTTCTTCATACTTGTCCCTGTTCTCTTCAAGATTCATTGCGACGAGATCATATATCTCTTTCCTTTTTCTTGGTTTTCTTGGTTCACAGAATTCCATCTCCATTGCACTGTACTCATCTCTAAATTTCTCATTATACTGCAACATGATTAATGACACTCATCAAAGGAATGCATAAAAAATATAACAACATTTTTTTATATGCATAACCTGTGATGCAGCTAATCTAAACAATGCATAACTAGTCATGCATTTAATATTGGAACTGAATAATATGTCATGCATTGATTTGTTAAGGTGCATAACTTATTATGCATTTAAAAACACAACCCTGCTTAACTCCTTTTCAATATTGAAAAATGCATAATCGGTCATGCATTCATATATTGGGCTGCATAATATGTTATGCATTGATTTATTAAGGTTCATAACTTATTATGCAATTATCATTTTTTGCTAACGTAACTTATTATGCATTCATTTTTAAGGAAAATAGAGATATAGTCATAGATGCATGAAGATCAATTACAAATCATGAAATGTTCACAAACAGGTACCTTTAAGAACATAATATTCTTCTTGAGCATTGCTTTCTTCATTTCTTCCAAGTCCCACTTTGCAGCTCTCGGTGTAGCATTGGAAATGACCTTGACGATGTCTGATGATATCTCATCTATGTTAGAATGCTCATCCAACCAAAGCTGCAAAAAATAATAACTAATAAGATATTTTGTATCCAAGAAAGTAATATTTATTGACAGATGTTATGAAAGTAAAAAAAAACTAACTCACAAGAGAATATATAGTGCAACCACTGCAATTCCTGATATGAAGATTGTTTCTTTTGACAGTCTTGATGCTCTCCATCAGGTGTTCATGAATAAGATCAGGAAAAGAGACAGAGTCCATGGTTTCCAAATCCTTAACCAAACCAATATATGAGACATATAAATTGTCTCCACTTGAACGACAAAAGAACAAGACGACTAGCATGTAAAGGCAGACAACTTCCTCTTCATGACCTTTCTTATCAAGTTTTTCCAACACCAGCCTTTCAATATCATCTATCCACACCTTTGTTACCCGTGCTTTGGGATCTTTGTTGATAAATCCTGGCTTTGTTTTGAATGGGAATTGCTTGACGAGGGGATGTCACAGAGTCAGCTCTATCTCTGCCTTCGAAGTCAGAATATCATTTCCTCTGTCTCCTTCAATTATTGGAATCAAAAATGTAACAGCAAGCTCACTAGACGTTGATGCTATGGACTTGTTTTCAGACAACTTGAGAATGTTGATTCAAATCTTCATGGTCATATGATAGAAAGACTTCAACCATCAGCTTGTTGCTCTTACCATCCAAGTATGCCATGTTTGCAGCATATAACCAGTTATAGAACTTTCCAAACACATACACATTCATCATATTAGCCTGCAACGGATTCAAACCACCTCTGTCTTTTATCTTACTAAACAAGTGACATACCCTAAGGAAACACTCTATAAGTACCTCCTTGAACTGCAGATTTGGTTTTAGGTTTAACTGCGTAAAAAAAAGAACAAAAAAATGCATTTTAGAACTGCTATTTTAGAACAATAAAGGAATGCATAACAAATATAACAACATTTTTTTATATGCATAACCTGTGATGCAGCAAGTCTAAACAATGCATAACTAGTCATGCATTTAATATTGGAACTGAATAATATATCATGCATTGATTTTTTAAGGTGCATAACTGATGCATAACAGGAACAGGAAGAAATTCAACGCACCTTGTTTATAGACAACACATTGCTCATTAGATTCAAAGCAAATCTTACCATCTTCGGCATCATTTGTATTATCATCCTCATTATCTGTATCATCACCCAATACTTCCTTTGATGCAGCTTTCTTTGCTTTCTTTGCCTTGATTTGCATCTCCTTCAGTGTTTCGACACTATCAATTTCTTCTTGTTCATCTTCAACATCAGAAGGTAAAATCACATTGAGGAGAAAATTATGTTAAAATCGAAGAAGAATAAAGTGATAACTCAAAAAAAATTATGGGTATTCAGGATGAAACCGTTTTCTTTTTAGGTTCACTCTTTTTTTCTGGTTCATCATCGGCAATTACTGTAACAAAATTTAAGATTAAAAAAAAAATCAAAAAAAAAAAAAAATCAAACACTAACAGATGAAGCTAATGATAAATCTCACCGGGTTTTTTTCTGTTTCTTCGACTTCATTTTTCCTTTTTCATCTGAAGCATCAAGAACAAAAATTAAAATCGAAAATCAAATAAAATCAAATGTACCAAATGCATGCAAGAATAAGATCGATTAAACTAGTTTTAGTACCTAATTTCTTCTCTTTTGATTTCTAAAGACGTGTTTTTGTTGGTGTTTCATCCATTTTGGTTCTATTTAATTCTAGGGTTAAGGTTTTTTAGAGTTTGAAATTGATTTTTAGGGTTTAATCAACTTCAATAATCAATCATCCGTTACAGTGTTTATGGAGGAAAAGGAATAGAAAAACGGATGAAGAAAAAATGAGAAGAACGGATGAAGAAAAAATGAGAAGAAGAGAAAAGAAATGGTTCCGACCGTTTTTGGGAGTTAATAAAACTTCCCAGAACCGCTGAAGGGTAATTGAGGAACTCTGCACGTTTTTAATAATTTTAATAATGTTGGGTGCGACTGTAGGGAAAAGTAATTCTGGGCCTGGCGGTAAGAAAAAAAAAATTCCGGGCCTGCGCCTAAGTTCCCCATTTGACATCCTATCCGACATCCAACAAATTTTTATATAGGGCTTTTATATACTGATGTACAGATGGACGGATTGAATGATCCAGTAGTTTTCTTATATAACTAGGGAAAATTAGGCGCAGGCCCAAAAATAATAATATTCTTATTGTCAGGCTCACAATTAATTTTAGATACCGTGACACCCAACATTATCCGAAATTATTAAGAATCAATACATAATTCGTCATGCATACTATTTTTTCAGTCATAACTTGTTATGCAGCCTAATTTTTCAGGGGTATAATTGTAAAGCAAACTTGGATAAAAAATTGGAATTTTAAAAATTTTATATCGTTGGAAATCTTTTTAAGAAAGCTACGCAACGAGTACAAACAACAATATCAAATTTTTGTTTTCCACGAAAAAATCGGAGGTGATCATCAGTTTAGGAAAAAATTTCGAAAACTGACTACATAACCATTATGCAGCCACCAAAAAAGATGCATAACACATTATGCGGATGCATAACGAATTATGCACCCATTTTCTCGACTGCGTAACAAAGTTATGCATTTATAACAAGTTATGTAACCACTGTTTTGGTTGATTTTAGTGCGTAGATAAAAAATTGATGCATAATGCAGTATGCATCCATATTTACGGATGCATATCAGGTTATGCATCTATTTTCTCGATGCATAAAAGATTGTGCAAAAATTTTCTCGATACATAATGCATTATGCAGTCATATTTTCGAATGCATAACAGGTTATGCATCCATTTTCATGACTGCATAACATGTTATGTAGATATTATTGTAGGTGCATGACAAGTTATGCAACCTTATTTTTCATTTGTTTCAATACTAAGAAAAAAGTAGCTGCATAACGTGTTATGCAAAAAAATAAAAGCTGTAGAACGTGTTATGCAACCAATTTCGAAAATGTATAACAAGTTATGCACCAAATTTTGTAAATGCATAACCTGTTATGCAACCGTTTTCATAGCTGCATAATTCAGTGTTTGCTCACCTTAGTTTGTGGATGCAACATTCATAATTCAGATTGGAGCATCAGGTTGATTCTACGCAGGATTGTCAGGTTGATTATGCTGGCACATTCATGGTTGCCCCACCATCACCTTATTTAGCATTAAAAAAACGTAGGAAGAGTATAAAGATTATAAAAGAACATTGTAAACTCGTTCAACTTTCTATTGCAGCAACGTTACAAAGCCAGAGTATCATTTTCACTTTTCTAGTTGAATCTGACTGTCAGATATAAAGGTTCAGGAGTGAGTTCAAATTTTTTATGAACTTCAATCAACCAGTCCACAAAAATCATTCTCATATTCCCATTAATCTGATCTTGTAAGTCCATATAGTCATGAACTTGACTTGAACTCTCTGTGAGCTTGTAAAATTTATACAGTTCATCAACATACTCAACAGCTGCCAAGTGATTCTCAGCATCTGCTCCATCAATATCAATGATTGATTCCTTGGGTTTATCAGTACTACCACCATGAGCAGCCTGAAACATAAGAACCCAAATTAGCAAAAGTTGTCAACAGAATCTGAAAACATCATACAAAAGATGGAAAAACAAACACATGATGAGTTCAAAAAGTAACCTTGCTTCGAGCATCAAGAACGGAACTCATTGTGAGAACTTTCTTCTTCTTTGAAGATTTATAATGAGATTTGGATTTTTCTTTTTTGATCTCTTCCGCATCTGGACAAGGGAGGATCTCTTGTTTAGATTTTACAACAACCTTCACATTTCCAATATCTACAAGGGGTTTACTGATCTTTTGAACTGCCACTCCCTTCGATACAACTCTTTTAGCCACATCTCCATCAGGAATCGCTGGAATTAGTTTCTGAAAAATTGAATAAAATTCAGTGTATGAATCCAGATTGGGGAATTGAATTAGTTTTGAAGTCGAATAAAGAAAATCTTTTCGAACACCCTTAACGGCAAACACAGTTTCCTTCTTGAATTCGAGCATCACATAAAAAACCTAATTTTCTATTTTAACCTCAAACCTCATCAATCTCTCCCTACTACTATTACCGATCAAGAAAAAATATCACTCCCTACTACGAATCAATAGAGCTCCTTTCACTGTAAACCCCATCAGTCTCACGATGGTGATGGTGATGCAGAAAATTGGGATGTTCATGTGTTTGCAGTGCGAGAGAAGGGTGAAGATCAATCTGCTCTGCGTTGATACAAAATATTTTGTAAATTCTCTGTTCTCTATCTCGTCTCTTTTGATAAAATGTAATTTTGGAAAACTATGGGTCTGTGCCTAATTTATTCCTCCAAAATGGGTGCGCGCCTCAAGTTTCACGCCCATGAGTTTGACAGTGATCAAAAGCTAAAAAATGGGTGTGGTGGTAGTTTTCACATATAATTAAGACTTTAAATAGAGAAACAAAATTCACAAAAATGGCATGAATAGTGAATGATGACTGATAAAAAAAAAAATAACTTGGATTTGAATTTGCCTCCGAAGTTCACGCTCCAGAAGTTAATGTGATGCAAGAAAATGATAAGGAGGTATAAAAATATTAAACTAATCTCGTATTTCATAAAATTCTCATAAGTATTTTAATCTGACGTGTGCATATCCTCGGATTTTTAAGACTGCACTCGTATCCAATCCAATATCCGACGGATCTCAAAAACTTGCATTTATATCAAGTCGATTTGTGAACGGTTCGGGCAACTAACCGTAAAAATGTGGTTGGGCAGTGTCGGATCAGCGAATTTAGGGCCAAATGTTCACCCCTGTAACAAGAACATGAAGAACTCTTATTCCCGAGTAATAGTTGGTTGGGTCTATCTCACCTAATCGACCGACCAAACACAGTCCAACAGACATTTTTCGGATGGGTGCCCAACCCATGCAGTAACAGATTAGACATGGGTATAATCTTCTTTTAGAAACCCAATAGATCTTGGATTGAGAGCGAGTGATGAATTAAAAATTCACTAGACACTTATACCAATGGTCCATTAAGGGGTTCTACGAGGTTTTCGTTAGATTAAGATTAAGTATTATAAAATTTAAGCTACTTTGTTTCAGTTTAATGTGGATGTATGTGCGTGGTTAGCTATATGTTTAGTTTATAAGGATTTTTATTCTGTAAAACATATAGCAACATACTACTAATAGAAGCTTCTTTGTTTCAGTTTAGTGTGTATGTATGCATCTGTGTGGTTAGCTATGTATTTAGTTTATAAGGATTTTTATTCTGTAAAACATATAGCAACATGCTACTAATAAAATCCGAATTATTTTTAAAGGATGTTTATTAAAATTCTATCTCCATCTTTTTTAGGTAGATACATTTTTATACATCTTGAGTCAAGGCCTTAGAATTTTCTTTTTATCTTCGTTCAGTATTCAAGATTCGGGTGCTTATTATGATTCTCAAAAAAGAAACCTCTTAGCGCTTTCCCACAAAAAACCGGTTTTCTTTCGGGTTTTCTCTGAAATTTTCTCGCCATGAGCGGCTAATCGGCCGGCTCTTGGGCTCTGATGGTAACCATGTCAAGGAATTCATAAGTTCTGCTAACTTTTGAGATCATGATAGATAGACAATTAGTGGGTGATACAACCGAAAAAGAATAAAAAGAATAAATCTTAAAAAAACAGATTAAAGATTCAGAAAAGATGATTTTTTTTATAGAATTTCATGGATCTGTTCCACTTTTTCATGGGTCTTTCTGATCTTGTTTCTATATTGTCAGATAATGATTTGATTTTGGCTCAAGTTGTATTTGATGGAAAAGCTAGAACATCAACTTGTTTTGAGATCAGTTTAATTAAAAAGTGCAATAGTCAACTAAATTAGTGGGTGATGTTAACGAAGCGGAAGAACAGCAGGTGAAAAGAAGAGAATTCAGATTAAAAGCAGCAGAAAAGATAAGATTTGAATAGATTTGCCTCTGCTTCAACCCAATTTCACACGACTCATCCAAACTTTCGCCTCCTTCGATCAGGTAATGATTTGAATTTGCTTCTTTCAAGTTAAATCGATTGGAAAGGACAAGATTTTAATATTGAGTCTCTGAGGAACTGATTAAATTACTTGATAATGGAGCGATTAGAATAATTTATATTGACATCTGTAAGAAACCCTTCCATAATTCATACACCTGGTGAATTTCTTCCCATGTTTTCTAATTATGCTCTGATTATCCTTCTGCAACACGCTGGTAGTGGAGATTACAATACTAAATTAATGATTCCAATACTTATTTATCCCCCTCTTGATGATTCTGATGTTATATATACTCTTGAAGATGAAGTTCAGTGCCTCTCATACATGTTAAGAAATCTATTCAACCTCTTTATTTCACTCTCTTGCCAATTCCTAATTCAACACCTTGTAACTTTTGCTGTGTTTATTTGTATCACCATGTTTGCAGTCTGGCATGGTGATGTTTCTCAACTTACAAACCAACTTCAACAATCCATGAATCTGAGAAATGGAAGACAATTTGATATTAATGAAATCATTCGATCAAGATACCAGAACAAACATCTCTTATGGACTAATTGTTTGATTGGTACCTTTGTTGAACCAGTAGAAAGAAACTGCTGGGATGTAAAAAATGCACTGTTATTTCAATGGGAGATTCATGGAGGTATTTCAGTCGAAAAAGCTAGTGAGTGGATTTATATCATAAGATTTCAACATGACTATGAGATGAAGAGGATCTTGAATTTGGCCACAAGAAGAGTTTTTGGTGACTTATTCTGTATCAAGAGGTGGGAAGCTACTGATGACTTTGAAGATTGGTACCCAACTGAGGAGATGTTCTTCATTACTATCAGCAACCTATCACCAGCTCATGTTACAAGTGATAATCTCAGGAGATATTTAGCATGTATGGGAGAGATTTTATCTTTCTCTTATCCAGTTAGGAAAACAATGGAAGTTTCTCTATCATTGTTAGAGCAAAAATCAGGTTTAGACAGAGATTAAGGTTCATAGTTCATGCAGAAAATGAATTAGGTTATGTCAACCCAGTGTACATTGAGTTCCACAACTTCCCATGTAACTTCTGTGAATATTGTGACTTAATTGGTCATAAGATGAGAAACTGCATTCAAGCTGATCTTGCGCAACATCAAGATGAAGTTAATAAAACACATGCAGATGAAGCTTTACTTGCTATGCAGCAAGAAGTGGTTCTGCAACAAGAACATATGCATCCAATGATTGTACAAGACAATATGGAATTATCTGAGGATTCTCTCTCCAGCTCTTCTGTGGAGCAAGCTGTAACTGAGGTAACTTGTCATGACTACTTATCTCAAATAGATGATGATAAAGAGAACCAAAATGAATCATTGTCTACACAAGTTAATAGTGTTGGTCGTGTGGATACTTATCCTTCTGTTCAAAATGATGCACCTTCTATAAACAACATGGATTCTTATATGTGGAAAGTTATTCAGAAGAGAGACAGGTCTGGTAATCCTTTCAATTTTGCTTCTGGCATTTGGAGTGAGGCCTCATCTTCTCAGCAGCAAAACAATAATGATAACACTGCATACCTCAGGAACTGGTCTCTAATGCAAAGTTATTTCCATTGGGATAACCCTCCTCTTGTTCCCAAAAGGACAAGATTAAACGGACTAGAATTGACTTTGGCTCCTCCAAACCCAAGCCAAGTTGAAATCAGGGTTTTGGAGGAATCTGAGGTTGGAGGTTCTATGAGAAATTACCCTCATCAATGGTTCAAAGGGGATTCTTCAAGTGGTAACACCAAGGCAAAATCAAATGAAGAAGAATAGTCTATCTAGAAAATGATCTCAATCAAACAGCAGAACTAAAGTTAAGATTTCAGGACTACCTACCATCAGGGCCCAAAAGTTTTTATCTTGTTGATATTGTTTTACTTTAGACTGCCTTTACTTTTAATTCTGTATTTGCTTTCCCTTTTAGTAGCTAATATTTTGTGTTTGTTGTAATTTGTTTCAGTTGTTATATTAGTGATCTTTTTACTGCTTTTGTTGTAGTAATCTGTGCCCTGTAGCTTTTTATCTCTAGTACTGGTGTTTTATTAAGATTTTGTTGTTTCTAGGTCAGTGTTATACTGGAAATCTAGTTTCCTTCCTCTAGGTTGTTTAAGAAATTGATGTGTTTCAGCATTCATGCCAGATTCTTACTTGACAGATCACAAAAACATTATAGCACTTGATATTTTGGCAATTGAATATCTACAGGTTTTTGTCCTGTAATTTGGACTACTCCATAAACTTTGTTTTGTCCAGTTAGAGGGAACCAAATTTATGTGCCTCTGTGTGTGTATTTTTTAGTTGCTTGATCATTATTCCTTATATGTTCATATTTAATCTCTCCCTACTCCTTTTGTTTTTTGACTGTCTGTATATAAGCTCTCAGGTTCTCCTCCTGGTAGCTCTTCTTAGAGTGTACTGCAACCTGTGACTGTAGCTTTCATTGTTTTCTTCACAAGTCCCTTTGTTGTTTTGGTGCATTCTGCTTTACCTAGTTTTCATTGGATGAGTTTTTGTTGTTTTGGTGCATTCTGCTTTACCTAGTTTTCATTGGCTATGTTCTGTGTGATATGTCTTTCCTCTCTTTGACTATTTCCATTCAGTTTTGTCTGTTTTCTTAATTCTTCTAAAACTCTTATTTTAATTTCCTTTGCCATGAGAATTCTCTCATGTAATGTTCAGGGTATTGGAACCCCAATAACTAAAGATCATCTGGGTCATTTATACTCTAATTTCAAACAATATGTGGTTTTTCTTTCGGAAACAAAAGATCCTTTTGATAAAAATGATCTTATTTTAAAAAAATCAAATTTATTTGATTGGTTCATTATACTATCTGTGGGAATAGCTAAGGGGTTAGCAATTGCCTGGCAAAACAATGTAGATCTAAAATTAGTGTCGGCCCAGTTTGATGTGTGCCATTTCGAGGGTACTTACGATGATAAAGAGTTCGAATTAACCTGTATTTATGGTGCAGTCGAGGCTGAGGAGAAGATAATACAATGGTCTCATATTCAGAATTTAGCGAGCCAAATTCAAAAACATTGGACTCTGATTGGAGATTTGAACATAATTCTAGATCCCGTAGAAAAGCAAGGTGGAAACAATACAAGTTCAAGTAGTAAAACTTTTGTTAGACAGATAGTGGATTCTCTGTGCCTACAAGATGCGGGATACGAAGGCGCCCCTTTCACATGGTCAAAAAACAGAAGCGGAGACGCTAATACATGCGAAAGGATAGATAGAGCTCTAACATCCTATCAATTGATACATTTTTCCCAAATACAAAGGTAAGTCACCTAACTCGAGTAGGGTCAGACCACACCCCTATCCTTTTAGATACCAATCCGGAAACCAAAAGATTGCAAAAACCTATTAGATGCATTAGGTCTTGGATTTCTCATCCAACTCTCAAATCAGTAGTTGAAGCCTCTTGGAACTCTCACTTTTCCAACCTGTCTACCAAAAACTTTGCCTCAAGCATGAAATCCCTTTCTTCTGATCTGGCACAGTGGAATAATGATGTTTTCAATAATATTCATAAAAACATTAAAACCCTTTCTAGAAAAATAGATAACATCCACAACTCTGGAAACATCGCCTCCAAGATAAATATTCTCAAGGATCTTCAAGCTGAACTAGAAAAGTGGTATAAAATCAAAAATGATTACTATCACCAACTATCTAGAGATAAATTTTCAAGGAATTCGATCAAAACACAGAATATTTCCATGTCTCCGCTTCGAATAGGAAAAAATTAAATGCAATACATTCTCTTAGAGATCCATCTGGGCTCTGGATTTCAGAATGGGACCAGATCAACTCTCTACTCATCAATCATTTCTCTCAAATTGGAGCTTCCCAAATAAAAAATTACAATGTAGATCTGAAAGAAATTATTCAACCTTGTGTGTCGGAGTCGGAAAACTCAATTCTAACCCAAATTCCTACAAAAGAAGAAATCTGGTCAACCCTCGCAAATATGAACTCTTGGGGCGCTCCAGGCCCAGAGAAATTCCAACCGGGCTTCTTCAAAGCAAACTGGGATATATTGGGCCCGGACATAATTAATGCTACTCAGGAATTTTTCAGGTCTGGGCTTATGGAAAAGAATTTTAACCATTCTTTCATTACTCTCATACCTAAAATATCCACCTCTCAAACCCCGGCGGATTTTTGCCCGATCAGCCTCAGTGACACAATCTATAAGCTCATTTCAAAAATCGTAGCGAATAGATTAAAATATTGCAACTAATAGATTTTCAAAAGTAATAATTGTAACTACCAAGTATGAAGCATCAAGAATCTATAAACTAAGCATACTCCATCAAAATAGATCACAATCACTCAAATAAAAATCATATTCAATAATAGTTCAAGGCAAATAATCATAATAATAATTGCAATAAATTAAATAAAATAGATTGTACCGCTTTTTATTGGAAAAATAGCTTCCTCTATCGCCTCAGCAATGGGGTTTAGCTCCTCATATTAATCATGATCTCAAAATAATTGTTTATGGCTCAAAAGATGATTAAAAAGATGAAAAGTGATAATACAGACGATTCGCAACAGTTTGCTGGTGTTGCAGAATCACTGTTACAGGGAGAAATAGTAGCTAAAGACCTAATGAAACATCTGTGATGAACGACACATAGGTACTGATGTGAAACAACGATAGTTTTCTGCGACAGTTGCTTGTGCGTCAATGTTCTTCGTGTTCATCCTCTTCAGCAGCAGCAGCAGAATAAGGTATTTTCCCGCAACTCGATCTCTGGAGCTCTGTGGTGTTCTAAACTTCTCTGAAAGGATTCGTATCTCTTATATGACTTATCCTCTCTCCTTTTATAGGCCACAACTCGATTAAATCTCCCCCAAAATCTTGGTTTATCTCCAGAACAAGTTTCAGAGTTTTCTTTCTTCCAAACTTTGTTCTCGCGTATTTGACCTCTCCCAATACTTCCAAACTCTTTATTAGATAAGTACGAATGTTGGGGAAGCTTTTATAGCCTTTAATCTCCCTGAATTGTCGAAAAAAAATACTCCAACAGCAACCCGTGACCACAACACCTATGTTTCCTTCTCCCGGTCGATCTAACCCAATTCATTCGATCCAATCACATATACCGACCCTGTTATGCTCTAGGAAGTCCAGCCCAACAAAAATCAGCCATTGAATCTCGTTATTTCACGTCCAACTGATGCTCCCAAATTCACGCAGGTAATAATATAGTTTCCCGCCAAAATTGTGTTTGAACGATGAAGAAAAAGGGGGGGGGCCTATCCAGAGTAGGGGTGCCTTTAGCAGCTGCCTTAAGGGGTGTTCTAAGGGTACCCATTATCCAAACCGGGTGTCCGAATTGCAAGTGTCCTCCGGGTGCTTTCCGACAACTTTTCGAGCCAATTTTTTCCAAAAATGTTTATTGGCCAAAAATACCTACAAATAAATAAAACACCATAATAAGTACAAAAATGAGCCCTAACAATATATAGAATCAAGACAAATCGGATACAGAAATGTGTCTATCAAATACCCCCAAACTTATTATTTGCTAGTCCTCGAGCAAAAATAAAATAGAAATAAAATCCTAACTCACTGTCATAGGCATCGTCGATTGCAGTTAGCGTATGCAATAAGCTTTTAAACCCCTAGGTGTCTCTAGTGGCGGAGTGTTGTCTCCGGAGGGCTTACCAGAGGTATACCCACAAAACCTTTATACTCCAGACCCTAGCTATCTACACAGAACCTTGGAAGGCACTAAAGAATCTCCTTGGTTGGCATACTTATTGACTATAGGAGGAAGTACCCTGATACGAAATTCCAATTGATGTACACGAGTTCGCACTCAAGCATGCTAAAATTCATATAAAGTGACAGAGCTCTACTCAGATAGTCACATCCAAACTCAGAATCAAACAAATCATATGGATAGATTAAGAAGATGGATAGATGGTTTTGATATTGTCTAAGGTGAACGGTGTTTCTCATATCTGTCTGAAGGCCACTGCCATAATGAATCTATCCTAATGGACTGAGATACCGGTCTGACTAATATCAACACACTGGCATATACAAGGGTACCAGTGGTCGATAATCCTAACTCTAGGTCAACACAACTGGCATATACAAGGGTTCCAGTGGTCGACTTTATTGAATTTATTCCATTTGGTCTGATGGTCTGGTCTCAATTTCTCTCTTTTTTTTTTTTTCAACTTTTTTTTATGGCTATCTTAATCTCTCTATTTTACCCTAGCAATGGTAACAACTTGAATCGTGAGCCCCACCTAATTACTTAGAGAAACATATTTTAAAAATAAAAATAGAAGTGAAAAGGACTCAATGAGACATGGCGAAACTACCATGTTATTTCTAACACCTGAGCTCTGTGCTTTTATGAATAGACTCTTTAGATGTTTCCATCTAATCAGATTGGTCCCTCAACTCCTACAACCAAAATGCTTCCATCCACTTAGATTGGTAGTGCCATCCTTAATAAGGATAAATTTCTAGGCTCTGGAGTTTATTTATTGCAACGAAAAGGTAACAAAAAGTTCTACCCCACCCCCAAACTTAAATCTAACATTGTCCTCAATGTTTCTAATTAAAGAACAGTACCAAAAATATAAGTAACATGAGGAAATAGTAAAGAGAGAAGTCGGAAAGATAGTACCTGGGTGAAGTGTAACCAAAAACCTACAAAAATATATACAACATACAAAATCGCCTCGATGGTCAATCAAGGTAAACAGGGTCCTCCAGAGGGACCTCCTCAACATCACCTGTAGGAAAAGGCTCTAAAAGGGCTTCAATCGCTGACCGTTAACCTTCGAAGAACTACTACCATCTGGTGTCTCAATCTCAACAGCGCCATGAGAAAAACAGTACGGACCACAAAAGGACCGGTCCATCGAGAGCGCAACTTCCCGGGGAATAGATGCAAACGAGTGTCATACAGAAGAACTTTTTGACCTGGAGAAAATGACTTTCGTAAAATATTCCTATCATGCACAAGTTTCATTTTGTTCTTATACTCCTTAGCACTATCGTATGCATCTCTACGAATCTCGTCCAACTCATTGAGCTGGAGCTTTCTTTGAGCTCCTGCCTTGTCAAGTGAAAAGTTTAAGTTCTTAATAGCCCAATAGGCTCGATGCTCTAACTCAACAGGCAGGTGACATGCCTTGCCAAACACTAAACGATAAGGTGACATTCCAATGGGTGTCTTAAACGCAGTACGGTAAGCCCATAAGGCATCAGTAAGCCTCGACGACCAGTCTTTCCTATTTGGATTAACTGTTTTCTCTAGAATACGTTTAATTTCCCTATTGGAAACCTCTACCTGACCACTAGTCTGAGGGTGATATGGGGTTGCTACTTTATGGGTAATACCGTATTGTTTCATTAAAAGAGCAAACGGTCTATTACAAAAGTGTGAACCTCCATCACTAATTATAGCTCGCGGCGTACCAAAACGTGTAAGTATATTCTCTTTCAAAAACTGGACTACGACCCTGTGGTCATTCGTTTTACACGGAACCGCCTCAACCCACTTAGACACATAGTCTACAGCGACAAGTATGTAAAGATAACCAAACGAAATAGGAAATGGACCCATAAAATCAATGCCCCACACATCAAAGACCTCAATCACTAAAATAGGGTTCAAAGGCATCATATTTCTACGGGAAATGGTTCCTAACTTCTGGCAACGCTCACAAGAAACACAATGACTATGGGAATCTTTAAACAACGAAGGCCAGTAAAATCCACACTGCAAAATCTTAGCAGCAGTCTTCTTAGCACTAAAATGACCCCCACATGCATGTTCATGACAAAAGGAGATAATACTAGACTGGTCACTCTCAGATACACATCTCCTAATAATCTGGTCCGGACAATACTTAAACAGATAAGGATCGTCCCAAAAGAAAAATGCTTAACCTCGGCTAAAAACCTAGAACGATCTTGCTTACCCCAATGTTGAGGCATTCGACCAGTAACAAGATAATTCACTATATTTGCATACCAAGGTGATTGGGAAACAGAGAACAATTGTTCATCAGGAAAACTATCCCTTATAGGAAGGGAATTATTAGGGGAACTAACAACTAGCCTAGACAAGTGGTCTGCTACACATTCTCTGCACCCTTTTTGTCTCTAATGTCTGGAAAAATTCTTGTAACAAAAGGATCCATCTAATCAATCTAGGTTTGGTATCCTTCTTAGACAAAAGGTATTTCAAAGCAGCATGATCAGTATAGATTACGATCTTAGAACCTAATAAATAGGATCTAAACTTATCCAAGGCAAACACGATGGCTAGCAATTCCTTCTCGGTAGTTTTATAGTTCATTTGGGCATCATTCAGAGTTTTGCTAGCATAGTAAATCACATGGAGTAATTTGTTTTCTCGCTGACCTAGCACAACGCCTATAGCATAATCTGAAGCATCACATAATTTCAAAGGGTAGGTTCCAGTTAGGTGCCTGGACTATCGGGGCAGTAGTGAGTAAAGTTTTAAGCTTATCAAAAGCCTTTAAGCAAGCATCATCAAAGACAAACTTAACATCTTTTGCAAGCAAATTGCAAAGAGGTCTAGAAATCAAGCTAAAATCCTTAATGAATCGACGGTAAAAACCTGCATGCCCTAAGAATGACCTAATATCTTTTTTTTTGGGACCTGTAGAGTCTTAATAAGGTCAATTTTGGCTTTGTCTACCTCTATACCCTTTGAAGAAACGATGTGCCCTAAGACAATTCCTGATTCAACCATGAAATGGCATTTTTCCCAATTAAGCACTAAATTCTTTTCCTTACACCTAGTCAACACTAATGTCAAATGATGCAAGCACTCATCAAAAGATGAACCAAACACTGAAAAATCATCCATAAAGACCTCTAAAAACCGTTCTACCATCAGAAAATATGCTCATCATACAACGCTGAAAAGTCGCAGGGGCATTACATAACCCGAAAGGCATGCGTCTATACGCAAAGGTACCAAAGGGACAGGTAAAAGTGGTTTCTCTTGGTCTTCTGGGGCAATAACGATCTGATTATAACCGGAGTAGCCATCTAAGAAGCAATAGTGACTATGTCCAGCTCTCGCTCTAGCATTTGGTCGATAAAAGGAAGGGAAAGTGATCCTTCCTTGTGACCTTGTTCAATTTCCTATAGTCAATACACACACGCCATCCCGTGGTCACTCGGGTTGGGATTAATTCATTATTATCATTCTGGACTACAGTGATACCTGATTTCTTGGGGACAACCTGAACAGGGCTGACCCACTTACTGTCTGAAATTGGGTAAATAATACCCGCATCTAACAACTTAAGCACCTCTTTTCGAACTACCTCTTTCATGTTAGGGTTCAGTCGACGTTGCATCTCCCTAGAAGGTTTGGAGTCTTCCTCTAAATGAATCTGATGCATACACACAGTAGGACTTATACCCTTAATGTCTGCTATAGTCCACCCTAAAGCTTCCTTATTGTCTTGAAGTACTTTTACTAGCCTACTTTCCTGATCACTATCCAAATCGGAAGCTACAATCACAGGTAAAGTCTCAGATGGGCCTAAAAACACACTTTAGAGTATCGGGTAGTGGTTTAAGGTCCAACTTTGGGGGCTCTTCTAAAGAAGGAATTAGGGTAGTCTCAGAAACTGGTAACGGTTCGAACCTAGCTTTCCATCTATCAGTGTCTAACACAGGGGTAGAATCTAATAGAGCATTCACTTGTTCAATAGTGCTATCGTCATCAAAATCTAAACCAAAATGGGATAGACAACTTTCTAATGGGTCTTCAAAAAAATGTTTGGTAATGACTCTGAACTAAGGCTTCTATCATGTTCACCTCTTCAACACATGTGTCATCTAGCTCATAAGGTAGCTTACTGACATTAAAAATGTTCATCTCTATAGTCATATTACCAAAAGATAAATTCATCACACCATTTCGACAGTTAATGATCGCATTCGACGTAGCTAAAAACGGGCGACCTAAAATCACAGGTATCTGGTTCTCTGGGTCAGGGACAGGTTGAGTATCTAGGACCACGAAATCCACTGGATAGATAAACTTGTCGACCTCAATAAGGACATCCTCAATAACACCTCGAGGAATTTTAACAGACCTATCAGCTAACTGCAGTGTTATCTGAGTAGGTTTCATTTCACCAAGTCCTAGCTGTAAGTACACATGGTACGGAAGTAGGTTCACACTGGCTCCTAAGTCAAGTAAAGCTTTTTCTACCCGGCGTTTACCTATTGTACAAGCAATGGTAGGGGAACCTGGGTCTTTGTACTTTGGAGTTGTAGTGTTTTGAATAATTGAACTTACGTGACTAGCTAAAAAGGCTTTCTTATGGACGCTAAGTTTTCGCTTTCGCGTACACATATCCTTAAGGAACTTGGCATAAGCAGGAATTTGCCTAATTGCATCTAATAAAGGAAGGTTTATGGTAACTTGCTTAAAAACCTCCAATATGTCATTAAAGTTCGATTCCTTCTTTGTTGGTACTAATAGCTGAGGAAATGGGGCTCTAGGCACAGAATCAGACCTCTCAGGAACTGAGTTGGCATCATCAGAAATTTTATCAGTTTCCTTAGCTAGTGGTCCTGAGGGGTGAACTACAGTATGTTCACTATCGGGCATGGTTACCTGATTGTCTACTATTCTACCACTCCTAAGGGTTCTAATAGCATTCAATTGATTCGATGGTTTTGTACCTACTTCATGAACTCCTCTAGGATTGGGATTAGTCTGACTAGGGAACCTACCATTATCTCTCTCACTTAAGGTCTTAGCTATTTGGCCGACTTGAAGTTCTAACTTAGCAAGGCTCTGAGCATTAGTTTGAAAATTCTGCTTGGTTTCCTGTTGAAAACTAACATGGCTCTGTGCTAACATTTCCTGAGTTTTTGCTAACATCTTAATAGATTCCTCTAAGCTAGTCGTTTTATTTTCTGGGCCTGATGTATTCCTAGTGTAGCCAAAACCTGGGGGAGCATTAGAATTATTAGACTGACCCTGACTCTGGCCCTTAGACCATGAAAAGTTCGGATGGTTCCTCCAACCAGGATTATAGGTTTCTGAATATGGGTCAAACTTCTGACGATTATCAAACCTAGTGTTATTATATAGAGCATTGGCTTGCTCTTCATTATTCTGGCCTTCCCAAAAGGCTCCAATCTACCACTAGTGTTACCCACTTCTAAAGCTTCTAACCTTTTCGCTATAGCAGCAATTTTGGCATCTGATTCATAGCCTCCTTCTACCCTATTAACGTTTCCTCTGCGAGAAGAATTGTTTTCTGGGGTCCCCTACTACTTTCCCATTGTTGGGTCTTTTCGGCGACTTCATGCAAATATGTCATCGCGTCATCACTGTTTGGTTCCAAATCCACCATAACACATAGATTCTACTGTGGTTGTGGTGGGATAAATCTAAACCCTCATAAAGGATCTGAACTAACCCTAACCTTCTCTAAACCATGATGAGACATTGGGCTAATAAATCATTGAACCTTTCCAAATACCTATACAAGTTTCTTCCCACATTTCTCTCTCTCCTCCTATGAAGAAAACGTGCAGATTTGCGTCCTAATAGACGATGTTTTGTGCCTAGGGAAAAACTTGTTCAAAAAGGCAGATGTAAGTTGTTCATACGTTTCGATTGACCCGGAAGCCAAACTATATAGCCACGATTTAGCTTTATCTTTCAGGGAAAAGGGGAATAACCTAAGTTTCAAAGCATCATCATCTAGGTTTCTAATCCTGAGGGTACTACAAATTTCCTCAAAGTCCCTAACATGGAAATAGGGGTTTTCATTTTCTTTCCCTAAAAAGATTGGGAGCAGCTGTAAGGTCCCAGGTTTAAGTTCATAAGTTGCTTCCGTCTCAGCTAACCTGATACATGAGGGACGAGTAGTCCTAGTTGGATTCAACAAAGCTTTCAAAGTTGCAATTTCTGGCGCTATCGGAGCAACATGGATTCTCTCCTCAGTCAAAGGACGTTCAAAAACAGACTCTTCAAAAGTCGTACTCTCTAGATTAAGGTAATCGAGACGCTTAGAACTACTAGGTTTCTCTTTAAAAAATCTACCTAGTGTGTCTCTTTTACGTTCAGGCATATAATAAAATTTTCTAAATTGGAAGGGTAAGCAAACACAGATCAAGGCCAACTCAACCAAATCAATCCTATTGATTTCTAACAAACAAAAAAACATGATGGCTCCACTTAGATTGTTTCTAGACCAGCTTCTAATCCTTCGAACGGGAATTAGTTACAAGTTAAGCAAACCCCTCTGGAATCAATCCGAGTTAACGTAAGTTGAATAGAGGCGAGGGAAGCTGGGTGGAGCTTTGATACCCAAGGCCTCACCGGTATTACAAGGCGGCGCAGTCATGCATTCAACTTACAGAAACCGTCAAGAACTTCGAAGTATGTTTAAAAGAGTAACCAATATTTTTAGAATGACTTTCCTGTTAAGCTCGTTACCCTATCGGTCTCGTTTTAGTCAAAATTTTAGGCTTAGGTTCGCGTAGGTTACGTGTTCCTAAAGCAGGCAAGAAGAGAACGGTGATGAAATCCGAACCCTTATCTTGTATGTCCAGGCCTTGCCATTTACTAGAAAAATAAATGTTCGTATTCAGTCCTCAACATATATGCATACGAAGGAGTCCAGTAACTCGCTGACAGGGGATTCGCGAGTGTTTAGAATCTTACCTCCCGTTCCAGACGGGGGATGAATCGGTTGTAGTCGACTCGGGACACTGACTCCGATGTCAAGTGTACGAACCCAAGGTGCAGAGACAATATCGTAATTGTCCTCCTTCTCTGCAAACAGTTTATATTTAAAGTACCTTTTCGTAGGGTAATAAAAAAAAATAATGTCCCAAAGTCCAAAAAGAAAAGAAAAATTACAAAAATAATAAACCCTAATACAGTTTTTTTTTCTAAAAGAAAATAAACAAACCCTAAACTAAAATTGTCTAAAATAAAATTGTCTTCTTTTTCTGTTCTTTTTGCTTTAATCTTTAGCTCCAAGTCTTTACGAAATCACCAAACTCTTTGGCTCACTTTTCTTTATGATCCAGAACCTGTAGACACAAGATAAATACCCAAACATTAAAAAAAAAAAAAATAAAATAAAATAAATAAATAAATCTAAAACCCTAAAAACAAGTCCGCGTCGGCGGCGCCAAAAATTGATGTGATTTATAGATAGTGGTAAAAAGTGATTCGATTCTCGAACTTGTGAAGGATAACTTTAGACTTAAATTCAAAACTAAATAGAAAACTCGCTAATAATTATAAGAAACACGACAAAGTTGGTATCAATATTAAAAGAACAGTGAGGCTAAGATTCCACTATTTTCCAAGTTCAAAGTGATTTGGTCCAAATATTTATATTCATGCAATTTTCTCGTTTAATTTGATTCTAAAATATTGCAACTAATAGATTTTTAAAAGTAATAATTGTAAATACCAAGTAAGCATCAAGAGTCTATAAACTAAGCATACTCCATCAAAATAGATCACAATCACTCAAATAAAAATCATATTCAATAATAGTTAAAGGCAAATAATCATAATAATAATTGTAATAAATTAAATAAAATAGATTGTACCGCTTTTTGTTGGAAAAATAGCTTCCTCTATCGCCTCAACAATGGGGTTTATCTCCTCATATTAATCATGATCTCAAAATAATTGTTTATGGCTCAAAAGATGATTAAAAAGATGAAAAGTGATAATACAGACGATTCGCAACAGTTTGCTGGTGTTGCAGAATCACTGTTACAGAGAAAAATAGTAGCTAAAGACCTAATGCAACATCTGTGATGAACGACACATAGGTACTGTTGTGAAACAACGATAGTTTTCTGCGACAGTTGCTTGTGCGTCAATGTTCTTCGTGTTCTTCCTCTTCAGCAGCACCAGCAGAATAAGGTATTTTCCCGCAACTCGATCTCTGGAGCTCTGTGGTGTTCTAAACTTCTCTGAAAGGATTCGTATCTCTTATATGACTTATCCTCTCTCCTTTTATAGGCCACAACTCGATTAAATCTCCCCCAAAATCTTGGTTTATCTCCAGAACAAGTTTCAGAGTTTTCTTTCTTCCAAACTTTGTTCTCGCGTATTTGACCTCTCCCAATACTTCCAAACTCTTTATTAGATAACTACCAATGTTGGGGAAGCTTTTCTAGCCTTTAATCTCCTTTAATTATCGAAAAAATACTCCAACAGCAACCCATGACCACAACACCTATGTTTCCTTCTCCCGGTCGATCTAACCCAATTCATTCGATCCAATCACATATACCGACCCTGTTATGCTCTAGGAAGTATATCCCAACAAAAATCATCCATTAAATCTCGTTATATCACGTCCAACTGATGCTCCCAAATTCACGCAGGTAATAATATAGTTTCCCGCCAAAATTGTGTTTGAACGATGAAGAAAAAGGGGGGGCCTATCCAGAGTAGGGGTGCCTTTAGCAGCTGCCTTAAGGGGTGTCCTGGGGGTGCCCCTTATCCAAACCGGGGGTCCGAATAGCAAGTGTCCTCCGGGTGCTTTCCGACAACTTTTCGAGCCAATTTTTTCCAATAATGTTTATTGGCCAAAAATACCTACAAATAAATAAAACACCATAATAAGTACAAAAATGAGCCCTAACAATATAAAGAATCGAGACAAATCGGACACAAAAATGTGTCTATCAGTAGGTTTGCTTATGTTGAGTCTTGTTAGTCTTATCAAATCATAGAGTTAGAAACATATTTATTGCAGCACATCAATCTCTTATAAGTGGTGACAGGTGAAGGAAGTTGAAGAATAGGGAAGTGGGGAATCGTGCAAAAACCACTTCCACTTTGTGTGGAAGACTTGGTTGATTAACCATCCACTATTTCATTTACTCCTTAATCGTCAGCAAGACTTACTCACATTTCTCATCGTGGATGTATTGCACATAGCACGTGTTGTAGGCCGCTAGACCAAAACCCTAGTGATATCCCCCATGTGACATAAATTGATGTTTTGTGTGTGGTCAATATTTGACCTAGTTATACCATGAGTCTTAAGTTCTGATGGATGAAACATAAAGTGCTTGTGTGAATAACGACATGCTCTGTGGACCATAGATGTTGAATTAGGTAATTGATGATTGTGACAAATCATTATACTAGATGAATAAATAATGATAGTTGAATGACTGGATCGATGAGCATACATTAATGAGATTGTTAGATCGATCATAAGTCATCATGTTGGTGCATTGAGAACTTGATATGAAGTCGTAAAAATAATCATTATTGAATGATCATAGGAGGTTCATCTCGATCCTTGTGTCATGAGTCAGCAGTTTCCAAATTGCTGCTACCTTTTCATATTCTTTAGCCTTCACAATATCATCTAGCATTCACTGTTCTTCTAGACAGTTAGGATGTTAACATTGCAAATACCCAATCTTTTCCGAATTCGATGAACGTTCTAATGCCTGAACCACCTACTTGTGGAAACTTAAACTACATCCAAGGGCATTCCATCAGACTATCATTATCCGTGAACACAATCCATTTTGTTTCCATACATGATATTTGTTTTCCTTTGCTTTTAGAATACCTGTGTTAGAGCATTGCTCGTAAAACTCGCAAGTGTTGATATCTCAAACTTATTTGTCAAGTTTAGTTGATCAAAACTATATACTTGATTTCTTGTCTACATATAGCTATGTCTCGGATTAGGATAGAATGTGTAGTTGAGATTTAGGCTTCACGGCGTTCATCAATTGAAGTAGAAGATTTACTGAGGAGCTTAGAGGGATTTCATCAACAAAAGTTATGTGGAGACTAAAGCTTATCTATCACTCAGAAGTCTATTATATTCTATCTTTTAATGAGACTAAGTCGTATATCTATATAGAGTTTTACATTATACACATTTGATATTTATAGACGAGTTTATCTTACTTATCTATTTATCGAAATATGTGTTAGAAGCTTTTTGCTTTAGCTATGTTCATCATATTCTTGACTAGTTTAGTTGGAAACAATTTATTTGTTGGAAACTAAATATTAAGTCAAAAGATGATCATGTGAAAATTATCTCGAAACATCTTATATGATTTATGTGAGACCGTCATTTGATGTTAGCTTGGGAAGTTTCGTATTGATCATTCGATCACTTGAAGCTAATGGTATGTGTGAGATTACCGTTATCGTCTTCTAAGGATGTTTCAATGATTGAAATGAGAGCTTAGAACAATTACCCATGTCTGGATACAACACAGTATGCGTACTCAGTATTTGAACTGTCTTGGTATGATTCAAGTCCGGAACTTTTGTTTACGTACCTAGTATGCGAACGTATTTACCTGAGAAGGTCTGGAACTCTTGCTTGCGTACCTAGTATGTGAACGATTTTACCTGAGTTGGGTCCGGAACAGTTGTTCGTGAACCTGGTTTGCGAACGACTCTAGTAGGCCAAGGTCCAGAGCTGTTGTTCGCGTACCTGGTTTGCGAACACAGTGGTTAAGTCCTAAAATCGGTTATGTATGATTCTCATACTCATGAACTAAAACATTTATGATTTAAGGAATGCAAATTAACTTTACAAACCGTGTGTTAATTTTCATGAAATGATTTTTGTATAAGTACTTTGTACGATTATGAACCAATCTGATTTTGATTCAATTTGTTCATGGATATTTCTATGAGATAGTGAATAATTGAACAACTCTATTGAAACATAATTAGATTCATTTGATTATCTTTCATAATTTATTGATCATCATATTTGGTCTATAAGTGTTAGATGAATAAGGCTGAGATAAAAATGTTCATATGTCTAACTTCGGTTAACTATTATTGAGCCAACCCAATATACACGTTTAGGTACGGTTACCCATATCTAAACATAAGTATATTTCATTCTTGTGTAACAAGCTAAGATCATCTAATGGTGGAGATTAATTTCTTAATTTTTAAGCAGACTTAGCTTGAATTTTAAATCAGAATTTCATCTAACGGTGAATATTAAATGCTTTGTTACTAATTTATATTAGATTTGATTGAAAGCAACCCTGATTTGAAAGTATATATAAGGGAGAACTCTAGAAACTTGAAAACCTAATCCCAACATTTTATGTGTCCTAGTTGCAAACTAGAGTCGATTCTCCTTTAACCAAGGTTTTTCCAAAACCATATTAGGCTAACGACTTGAAGACTTCATTTGGGATTCATGAAGCCATATCCAACTATTTTCTATGTAGTTGAGTATTATGATCTTACTTGTTCTATCGTTTTGAGTTTATCTTCTACAAGATTTACTCGAGATCTATCTCTGATAGGTAAGATATAAAAAGTAATCACAACAGCTCTTCGTCCCAAACTCTTGTGATTCCACAATAACTATTTATGTTAATCAGTTGGGTTATTGTGAGGTGATTGATATTTCTAGGATGCTCTTCAGGAGTATAAGACTGGATTATCAATTGGCTCCTGTTCACCTTGATTTCTATCAAAATACGGAACAAAAATCGAATAAAGAATAGACATATCTGTGGGAGACAAATTTGTTTATAAGTATTCGACTTTGGGTCGTATAAACTCTTAGTTATGGGTGAGATCAGCTAAGGGAATCAAGTGCGCAGAATCCGACGTGGTTATAGAGGCATAAGGAACGCGATTGTACCTTAATCAGTGTAAGAATTGGTTAAGGCTTAACTACATTCCAGCCCGAAGTTAACTTGTAGTAGGCTAGTGTCTGTAGCGGCTTAATACGGCGTGGTGTTCAAAGCTGTACAAGGTCCCGTTTTTTTTTTGCATTTGTGGTTTCCTCGTTAGAAAAATTTCTGGTGTCTGTGTTATTTACTTTCCGCATTATATTTTTTTATATAATTGAAATATCACAGGTTGTGCTTAGTTCAATCAGTTGACTAATCCGACCTTGTTTGTCGGATATAACTTGATCGACACTTGGACATTGGTCTTTGGTACCATCCAAGTTATTTCTCATATCAATCAGGCTCACGGATTTCTATCTGTTCGATTTTCTGATTGTATTGAGAAATAGATATAAAGCTCTTTTATATATTTATTGATTGAATCTCACTTTTAAGTTAGTGTTCTCGGAATTATATTTGAGTTTAGTCCATACAGATTGCCGAAAAAATTATTAGGTGTGGTTGTTATACCCACGCCTTTTCAACCTGGTTGACGGTTTTGGTTGAAAATAATTTCAGTAGGTTGTGTATAAAAAAAAATGTTAGAAAAGTGTGAGATTCTATAAAACAAAAAATAGTTGTTGATAATATAGCCGTTATTTTGCTATATTCAGAATATAACCAAGTTAAATAAATTCCAAGTCCAAATAGAATAAGCTATACTGATTAATTGAAAATGAAAGTTTAACTTTTAAGTACTAATTTTTTTGAATTATTTATATTATCCCATCATTTATTTTTTTATAAAGGAAAAGAACAAATTGAATCAAAAAAATTGATCACAAAGAAGTGATCATATCAAACATACTATAAAAAAGGCATCAACTTATGCCAATTACAGAGTTCCGGTTACAAATGACAGTGCTCGGGAAATATAAACATATTAGTGTGTCTCGTCCAGTTGTAAAGGGTGCACTTGATAGAGATTACCAACTCATTCCAATTTATTCTTTAATGACCATAAAGTCATTAAGTTCTCTCTAAATATTCCACCATATAACAAATAGAATGAGGCACCATAACTTCCTCGCCATAAAATTACCTTTCTTATTAAGCCATTCCCATAAGGTAACTTTGAAAGTATTAACAAAAACCCAGTCAATGCCAAAGCCTCAGAAAAATGAGCCCCATAATTTGTAGGTTACTTCGCAGTGTAAAAAAAATGCATATCGGTTTCCTGCTCCAAATTGCAAAACAAACAAATGATATCATTTGTCCTTCCATCTCTCTGTAAGTAGTTCAAAGTAGGTGCTCCTTTGTAATTAACATAGAGTCCAAACAAGGAAAGAAACTTTTAGGGGGATCTTGGCGTTCCATAATTGTTTATAAGGGAAGACAAGTACTGATCTATAACAGTTAGCAACTGAGAATTCACCACCATCGGCATTGCAACTTCTTTGATCCTCACTGTTTTAAGAATTGAAAATGAAAGATGGATCTCCAAGAGACTGCAGCATAAGAACCACCTATCCTAGTTCTTATTCATTTATATTTCTCTTAAAATCGAGATCTCAAGTCGCTTCATTGGAAATACACTCTCTTATCGTTGCCATCTTTTTGTTAGAAAGTTTGTAAAGCGAGTTGTAAGAAAGTTGTAAATTGAAATCTCCAATCCACTTGTCTTTCCATTATAAGATTCTGCTACCATTATTGAGATGAAGTTTACAATTTTTAAATATATGATCTCTAGCCTTCAAGAACCCAGACCATAAACTACGACTAGCATACATATTATAAGAAGAAGGCAGAAAATCATCTTAATTCACACCAAATTTTTGGTGCATAGTTTTTCTCCATAAAGCTTTAGTTTCAAATCCATATCGCCAAAACCATATAAGGATTTTTTTCACCAACTTCAGCTTTTTAACACCAATACCTCCTTTATTATTTGATAAACATCACCCAGCTTCTCTTATTAGAATTAGCAGTAGAACTCCATATAAAATATCTCATAATCTTCTAAATTTCCTTCATAATAGAAGCAAGCATCTGAAACATAAAAAGGTAGCAAACTAGCCAACATATCGTTTACGATTATCACCCTTTGACCCTTTTAAAGGTACCTATTCTTCCATGTAGACAATCTCTAATGAGTTTTCTGAATGACAATATCCCAGATTTATCTTGCATTTTGACTTACTACCCAAGGGAATACCTAAGTAATTAATGGGCACTTAAAATAGATCACAGTCAAAAGTCTCAGCATATTGAGCACCATTGTGATTATTTAGAATTAATACCCGCTATAGCACTTTTCCTAAAATTTACTTACAAACCTGACACCAGCGCAAAACCAAAAATATTTTTTTTAGGTTTTGTATCTGCTACTTCAAGTCATTTAGAAATACAATGAGATCATCAACAAACTGGAAAGTTGAATGACAACCCCATTAAAAGAAACCTTAAAACCATAAATAAAATCCAATGCAACAACTCTCTTCAACAAAAGTGATAGAATTTCAGCTACCATAATAAACAAAAAGGGTGAAATGAGACCACCTTGCCTAATGCCTTTATGAGATTTAAACATAGTCGAAGCCTCACTGTTAATCAAGATAAAGAATCCAGCATAATGTGACAAACCGGAAAATTATGCCTAACACGCACACCATAACTCCTTGATGCACCACTCTGCAGATGCTAGTGACTGGATTATAAAACTTCACTTCACGCCAGGAAAATGCACGTCCACTTTCCTTAGCAAGCATGTTGCATTTTTCACACCATTTTAACTTACTCTTGGTATGTGAAGGGTATAAAACCCTAAAGGCTATTGTCGATATATTTTTTGCATGCATCACTAAATTTTAAGCCTTGTCCAGGCATAGGATATGCCTTGAACTCGAGCATTGGCGATTGCAGGCCTATTTATTTCCCTACTTAGCTTAAACATTACTGAAAGCATGCACTGATCTTGCTGCCGTACTAGCCTTGTATCATCCCTAATAATGCCAATGGCTTACGCAAGATCCCATAACTTTCATACCGATAAAACTTACTTCCCTGGCCATGCCCAATGCACCTTTGGTGCAAACATACGTCGAACGACTTGATAGAAAGTATGAGCATCCAAGGAATAGACTGCAACTTTTCTCGTCAACTATGTCAACAATCATCTCTTGCATCGCCTAGTCGATCCAGATGGTACGAGTTATGATAGTATCAGAATCACCTCGCAATTAGATGACATGATCAGCAACAGCGTGATGGACCGTCAATCCTGGAACTCACTTGGGATTCCTACGTACGGAGAAGAGATCAAGCACTGACCGTAGTTCATACATTTAGGGATAAGCAACTTGATATAACTTGTGTGCAAAGCTGTAGCCAAGCAATGCCTAGTCCGCATAGGCTAAAGGGTTATTTGAAAATAATGCACAAGAATGTGCATCATTGGCCATTCCGCCGGAAATGCATCAAGTTGATCCATTACTTAATTGGCAACATGGCATAGTGATGCTTAGACATCATGTACTTCGTCAAAAAGGCTACACATTAATAAGTGATGCCGTAACATTATTTATGCTTTTCCGTCTAATCTATGAAGCTTACTTGAGCATAGTCCAAATATGCACCCTCGATCAAGTACCCCTATTGATATATGTTTTATTGAAATTTGGGAAGAACTTTCATATTCACCAATTGCCAATTTTACTATTTTTGGTTGTTTCCGAGGCCAAGTCCTATGAAGCGCCATGATAGCTGTGTTTCCGTGCTGCCCCATAAGCCAACTCGAACGTTGCACCATGATGGCGCTACATTTCCTCGGGAAGCCTGCTCTGGCATGATGCCCCACAGTGGCGCTACTTTTTATAGGTCAGCCAGCCAACTGGATTGACGTACCATGATAGTGTAAAATTGGCCCTTGGCCAATACAACCTATGCAATGCGCCATAGTGACGCGATATTGTCTCCAGGTGAATGTAACCCATGTAATACAACATGAATGTACGTCATTGTCCCTAGGCCAATGTTCCTCTTAATACGCGAAGGAAGGTTAAGAGGAAGCTTCCTCTCAAGCCACACATCTTTTAGCATACTCCATGTGAAAAATGCGAGTGTTTTACAAAAAGAGATACACCATCTGATTCAACTTTTAAAAATATGCCCAAAGCCAGATCACTTAATATTATTGAATGCTTTCTCAAAGTCTACTTAACACAATACCTTACTTGTATTCCCTCATTCTATAAGCTCAGCTGCTATCAGAATACCATTATTTATTTACATATCATGTACGATAACACCTTGAAAGTTAGAAATGATGCAAGGCAGAGCCATGCAATCTTTCAGGAGAAGTTTAGAGATTACTTTATACACTTAAAAATAAAGTCTAATCCTCATTTTCCACAAGATATAAACTTAGACAATAAAAACTTAAAACAAATACTTTAATTAAAACCTCGGACAATCTTGGCTTCCTGGTTATCTTCATTTGACGTAATTCCCATTCAACGTGTCTTGAACTCCTTGGTTTTTGTAATTCTTTTGTTAAGTTTATAAACTTGAGTTCTTCTTTGACTTTTGACAACAAACTTTCTTGGGTTAGCTTCTAATACTTGCACTTTTCTTTCCTTTTTACCATTTTCAATTTTTTTTAGGACTTGCACATATCTTATCCACAACAACTTCAAGTTTACCTTCAGGAATAACTTAAGATGCAAATTGAGACATATATGTCAAGTTTGGTGGTCATATTTTAGTATGAAAACTCATCCAAAGTTTTTTGATTAAATATTAGAGTCAACTTCGTTTAGGTTAGACTAGAAAGTCTAGGAATGTTGATACATACAAGTATTACTATGAAAACCTGAAGAATGAGAAGAAGTAATGAACTACGATGACGACATCATCCTTCCACTTGAGGTTAGTAATATTGGCTTGAACTTGTTTCATTCCTAACGTATCTGAAAAAGGCGGGAGTACAACAACCACACCCAATATTTTGTTCGGTAATCTGTATGGACATCTGCAATATAATTCCAAGAGAATCAACTAGACAGTCAGACTCAAATCAATGGAAATATATCCAAGAGTTGTATCTCTGTTTCACAATGTAATCAGCAAATCAAACAGATAGAAATCCGCGAGCCTGATTATTATGTGAAACAACTTGAACGGTACCATAGACAATTGTTCAAGTGTCAATTAATTTAAATAAACAACCAAAGGTTGGATTATCTAATTGATTGAACTACGCACAACCTCTGATTTTTCAATTATATAAACAAATATAATGCGGAAAAGAAATAACACAGAGACCCAAAAGATTTGTTGACGAGGAAACCGCAAATGCAAAAAAAACCCGGGACCTAGTCCAGATTTGAACACCACATTGTATTAAGCCGCTACAGAAACTAGCCTACTCCAAGTTAACTTCGGACTGGAATGTAGTTCAGACTTAACCAATCTCACCCTGATCAAGGTACAGTTGCGCTCCTTAAGTCTCTAAATCCCAGCAGGACTCTACGCACTTGATTCCCTTAGCTGATCTCACCCACAACTAAGAATTGCTACGACCCAAAGTCGAAGACTTGATAAACCAATTTGTCTCACACAAAAAAGTCTATTGAATAGATAAATCTGTCTCCCACAGATAAACCTATGAGTTTTTGTTCCGTCTTTTGATAAATCAAGGTGAACATGAACTAATTGATATACCGGACTTATATTTCCAAAGAACACCCCATAAATATCAGTCACCTCACAACAATCTTAATCGTATGGTAGCAAAACAAGATATTGCGGAATCACAAACGATGAGACGAAGATGTTTGTGAATACTTTTTATCTTGCCTATCGGAGATTAAATATCGAGCCAATCTTAGAGAAGATAGTATTAAATCACGATAGAAAACAACAATCAGAACTCACAACTACAGAGAAAATAGTTGGATCTGGATTCACAATCCCAATGAAGTTTTCAAGTCGTTAACCTACAGGGTACCGTGAAAAACTTAAGGTTAAAGGAGAATCGACTCTAGTCGCAACTAGTATCACACAGGAGGTGTTGGGATTAGGTTTCCTAGTTTCTCAAGTTCTCCTTTATATAATCTTCAAATCAGGATTTGCAATCAATGTTACCTTGGTAACAAAACATTCAATATTCACCGTTAGATGAAAACCTGATTAGACTCAAGCTAATATCTTTCAACCTTTAGATCGAACTTAGCTTGTTACACACAAATAAAAAATGACTTCATTTAGATATGAGTAACTGTACCTAAACGTGTACACCTTGTTGGCTCAACAATAGTTAACCGAAGTTAGCCATACGAACACTTTCATATCAACCTCATTCATCTTAACCATAACTAATTTAAATGACTCAAATGAAACTAGTTCTAGAGTTGTTCAATTGTTTATATTCTCATAGAAGTATACAAGACACAATTGAACAAAAACGATTTTGATTCACTCGAATCAAGTCACTAACATTATAGCCACGGTTTGCAAAAGATTGCAGACCTTATTATATATAAATGTATTAGTTCATGAACAAATCGATTTTAGAACATTGTTCACCCATTATGCAAACAGGTACGCACACCTTAGTGGCCGGGCTAAGTTTGGGTTCGCCAGTATGCGAATGGGTACGCATACCTCCAAACTCAATAGAAGTTTCCGGACCTGAACCTCATGCCAGTACGCGTACCGGTATGTGTCCAAAGTTCTTGGACTTTCACTAAACCAACCACTACGCATACGTGTATGCATACCATGGTTCTCGGACATAGATTACATATATGCAAGTACGCATACTATGCTTATATCCAACTGTTCTAAAATCTCATTTCAACCATTGAAACATTCTCGGAAGACGGGAATAGCTGTCTCACACAAACTATTAGCTTCAAAGCAATTTTCAAGAGATCGAATGATTAATACGAACATTCTGAGTCTACATCAAATGTCTGTCTCACAAAAATCATGTAAGATGTTACCAGGTGATTTTCACATGATCATCTCTTGACTTTCGTCAATAGTATAAGATGAACTTGGTTAAAGAGAAAGCTTACCAACACATATTTCGAGAAATATGTAAGCGAGTTAAACTCAGCTCGAAATATCAAATGTGCATAATTGAAGTCGATATAGCTATACGACATTTTGTCTCAAATAGCAGATAGAGTAGATAGATTTTCGAGTGATAGATGAATTCAAGTCTCCGTATACCTTTTGTTGATGAAGTTCCACAAGCTCCCCTTAGTAGTTCTTCGTCTTCAATCGATGAACACCGTGAAGTCTAATGCTCAAATACACTTTATATCCTAATCCGAGACTTAGCTATAAGTAGACTAGAAATCAAGACTTATAGTTTTGGCAACTAAACTTGACAAACAAGCTTGAGATAACAACGCTTGCGAGTTCGACCGAGCAGTGCTCTAACAATCTCCCCCTTTGTCAATTTTAGTGGAAAAACTATCAATACATATGGATTACAAAATAAATAAACTTTGTAGCTTCTCATACAATTGCTTGATCTCCTTGGTTCTTCAATATTACTCGAAATCTTCGTCACTTCCAAGCATTGCAGTGATTCTGAACGTGTTCAACTCAGCATCAATGTTGTTGAAGATCGGTAGCTATAACAATGATAAAACAGTTGCTCTCAATCATTGTTATACAATGTCATAGTATTATTACACAACATCAAAGTCCAATTGTATCACAACTTTGACAACAATACTATGGTGATATGTATCACTCCCCCTTAGTCAATATTTCATCTCACATGAAAACCACTCCCCCTTACATAATGATCCGTAAACCATATGTATTTGTAGTGTGAACTACATATTAATTCTTCCCCTTTTTGTCAATAAAAATGGGCAAAGGTATGAAAACTAGTGGGATCCTAATGAAATTATCATGGAGATTCTTCATGACCAAAAGAAAACAACATATCAAATTGTTTAGATGCAATCATATAATCGAAACTAAATGCATTCATCAAGGAGTTAATAGAGATACAAGAGAACTCCTACAATATTCCACAGCCGCACTCCCCATAAAGATTTGGCAATTAAGCACAAGTTCAATTAATAACTCTCCCCCATAAAATGTCATTCCCAAGAGAAAAACAAGAGCGACCTTACTTTCTCAAGAAAAGAAGGATTTCTTTGGACATTAACAAATCACATGAAACATGAATTTGTATCCAAAAAACTCAATTAAATTAACCACAAGATAATCCATGATTGATTTAATCGGAAATGCTCACATAAGAGAACTTACGGAGCCACACAGTATTTACACAAAGATGTGGATCAGGGAAAGACCAATACTGCGGAATATTCAAAGTTTCATTCTATTTTTCATCAATGTTTGCCTAGAGACATGTAATAGACTTAATCTTTGTAAACAAAAGTTCATCTTATCTTCCATCAGTATTTGCATAATGACATAATAGGCTTAACTTTTGTTGTCAAAAGTTCATTCAATCTTTTATCAATATTTGCATAATGATATATATGAAAGACTTAACTATTGACATATATGGGACAATCATAATTCACAGACGCAAACACACATATCCCATAACAAGTTGCAATATATAAAACTATAAAGATTAATACTGCAAAATCATCTTCCAAATAAACTTTAGAATTTAAATAAATAAATCTAAAAACATTGCAAGATGAAAATCGTTGGAAATAACTATATGAACTCACAAATAATGACTATTCCAAACCCTAGTTATCCTTCTTAAAAACATAAGAATAAATTCTCATAAGAAGTTTCCTAGACATAAAAACAATCAAGTTTCTTTGATAACATCATACCTTTGAAAGGGTCCATCATAAAAGGTATCACTGATATCCTTGATTCTTTTGACAATAGAGACTCCATCTTCATGAGAACATTAACTTCCCGATCAACAATGCGGGCAAGATGCCTAGCTTTGACACAGTCCATGATGAGTTTCTTCTGATTCCTGATCAAGATCTATTGATTATCAAGGATTTTGGTCTGACCACCAATAAGATGATTTATTTGCATTTGAAGATTTGCAAATTCGACCATGGAGTCATTCTGAAAAAGAATTAAATCCTTGACAGATTCACTAATTCAGGAGTTATACTCTTTCCTTTCAATCATGTTTTTCAAGACAAGTTCTTGAACAGAATCACATCCTTTAATGTCTTCTTTCATCTCAAGATTCACCACTTCTTGAGGTCTTGAGGAGTTCTCCATTTTTTTTTTATAATTAGGGAAGAAAAATCATTATATATGTGTGTGTGTGTGTGTGAGTGTGTGTGTGTTTACAAACAAGAGAGGACACCCTTGTTATGGAAACCCTAAAACTCCCAAGAAGGACACAGACGTTCATGGACTAGATATGTAAGACTAATGGATCAGAAAAGATCCAAGAAGAAATACCCTTTGTTTTGAAGTATCTCTTATTATCAGGCTGAATAACTAAAAGATTTAAGCAGAGCATACAGAAGAGATACATTAGTTAAAAGGAGTCAAGAAATAACTCAACCTTCACACAAGAAGAAAACAGCTAAATCAAACACAAGATAAATGGTAATCAACAGTAGACTTGAGAATCTCGCAAAAATCATCCTTGGAACTCTCAAGTTAGATACAAGGATGAAATTACCTAGAACTAGGTAACAAAGTGAGATGTAATCCCACTATGATTATTGAGAGATGAACTGTGAATACCATCTTGAGGATTTGAACCCAATATTTCTCACCTTCCTTCGGCTATTTCTTATTCCAGAACAATTCGACATAGCCTTTTTAAAAAATTCATTAGAGTGAATTTTCTAAGAATTAAGTCTATGACCTATAGAAACCGGTTCCAGAGGATTAGAGGAGAGAGGTCTCCACCTTATAGACTTAGATCTACCATACTTATTCTCATAAGAACCGGGAATGTGTATTTTTGTGGTAAGAGTTTGCACCATGAGAAGAAACACGATCCCTGTAGAGATTTCGAAATGAGTGAACATTGAAGTCCCTTTTATGAGAATTCTGGATTTCTGCAGGAATGAAATCCATTGTAGATGTCGTCAGAAAATTTACTCTGTCGACTGTAAAAAGAAGTAGACTTTAAGATCAGAAATATGTTTCTTTCTAGCAAAACAATGTTGAACACAGTGATTCTTTTTCCTATAAAAAGAACATGTTTGTGGAAGAGAAACAACGGAAGGAACCTGTAAGTTCATAGCCCTATTAGAAGACTGCAAGTTAAGTAAACACTTCTTAGCAGGGACTTCCTTTAGAGAATATTTCTTCATGTACTGTAATTCAGTTTGAGAATTGGAGATTGGTACAAAGATTTTTCCATTAACATAGAGTTTTCCTTTTTTAAGGATTTGTACTATTCCTGGGCTAGAAGAAGGGAGGCAACCAATTTCTCCTTTTCAACACCAAAACTGTTCAGATCAGATAAATGAGTCTCGATCAAACATTTTTCTTTAATTGAATCTTCTTTAACAATATCCTCAAGAGTACTAATCTTTTCACGATGTAAAGTAGTTTCTTGAACAAGTTTTTCTATATTGTTAGAGAAGGACTCAATGATGCTATAGAGTTCCCGTTCTTGAACAAGAGACTTCTCAAGTTCATCAATAAGCTGATCATGTTTTTCTTCAAGAGATTTTACTTTAGCATCTTGAAAAATAATAGACTCAGCTGTAATTTTTTAATTTCTGGTGAGTTCCATTTCAGTTTTAGTCATGGAGCTAAAAGTCTCATTAGAGGGAATGTTATCAGAATCTGATAGCAAATAATTCTTACCTCGGGATTCAGAAGAATCAGTAAAGGAGTTATCCTTGGAGGTAATCCCAAGACATTTGGCATAACTACAACTTTTTGAACTCATTTCTATGCGTTTGATTTTGAGATACACAACTATCCACACAAATCAAATTGCCAGAAACACAGACTTATAAGGTCTTAAACGTGTTTGCCAGCTCTGATACCAATTGAAAAAGCGAGAGTACAACAACCACACCCAATATTTTGTTCGACAATATGTATGGATAACTCCAATATAATTCCAAGAGAATCAACTAGACAGTCAGACTCAATCAATGGAAATATATCCAAGAGTTATATCTCTGTTTCACAATTAATCAGCAAATCAAACAGATAGAAATCCGCGAGCCTGATTATTATGCGAAACAACTTGAACGATACCAAAGACCAATGTGCAAGTGTCAGTTAATTTAAATCAATAACCAAAGGCTGGATTATCTAATTGATTGAATACGCACAACCTGTGATATTCCAATTATATAAACAAATACAATGCAGAAAAGAAATAACACAGACACCAGAAATTTTGTTAACGAGGAAACCGCAAATGCATAAAAACCCCGGGACCTAGTCTAGATTTGAATACCACACTGTATTAAGCCGATACAGACACTAGCCTACTCCAAGTTAACTTCAGAATGGAATGTAGTTGAGCCCTAACCAATCTCACACTGATCAAGGTACAGTTGCGCTCCTTGCGTATCTGAATCCCAGCAGGACTCTACGCACTTGATTCCCTTAGATGATCTCACCCACAACTAAGAGTTGCTACGAACCAAAGTCGAAGACTTGATAAACCAACCTGTCTCACACAGAAAAGTGTATTGAATAGATAAATCTGTCTCCCACAGATAAACCTATGAGTTGTTGTTCTGTCTTTTGATAAATCAAGGTGAACAGGAACCAATTGATATACCAGACTTATATTCCTGAAGAACAATCTAGAAATATCAATCACCTCATAATAATCTTAATCGTATAGCAGCGAAACAAGATATTGTGGAATCACAAACGATGAGACAAAGATGTTTGTGACTACTTTTTATCTTGCCTATCGGAAATTAAATCTCGAGCCTATCTTAGATAAGATAGTACTCAATCACGGTAGAAAACAACAAGATTAGAACACGCAACTACAGAGAAAATAGTTGGGTCTGGCTTCACAATCCCAATGAAGTCTTCAATTCGTTAACCTATAGGGTTTCGTGAAAAACCTAAGGTTAAAGGAGAATCGACTCTAGTCGCAACTAGTATCATACAAGAGGTGTGGGGATTATGTTTCTCAGTTGTTAGAGTTATCCTTTATATAGCATTCAAGTCAGAGTTTGCAATCAATGTTACCTTGGTAACAAAACATTCAATATTCACCGTTAGATGAAAACCTGATTAGACTCAAGCTAATATTTTTCAACCGTTAGATCGAACTTAGATTGTTACACACAAATGAAAAGTGACTTCATTTAGATAGTGAGTAACCGTACCTAAACATGTACACCTTGTTGGCTCAACAATAGTTAACCGAAGTTAGCCATATGCACACTTTCATATCAACCCCGTTCATATTAACCGTAACTAGTTCAAATGACTCAAATGAAACTAGTTCTAGAGTTGTTCAACTGTTTATATTCTGATAGAAGTATACAAGACACAATTGAAACAAAATCGATTTTGATTCACTCGAATCAAGTCATAAACATTATAGCCACGGTTTACAAAAGTTTGCATTCCTTATTATATTAATATATTAATTCATGAACAAACCGATTTTAGAACATTATCCACCCAGGTATGCAAACGGGTACGCATAACGGTATGCGTACAAGGTTCCCGGATTTTCACTAAACCAACCAGTACGCATACGTGTATGCATACCATAGTTCCCGGTCATGGATTACATATACGCGAGTACGCATGCTATTATTATATCCAATTGTTCTAAACTCTCATTTCAACCATAGATACATTCTTGGAAGACGGGAATAGTTGTCTCACACAAACTATTAGCTTCAAAGCAATTTTCAAGTGATTGAATGATCAATACGAAACATTTCGAGTCAACATCAAATGACTATCTTATACGAATCATGAAAGATGTTACCAGGTGATTTTCACATGATCATCTATTGACTTTCATCAAGAATATAAGATGAACTTGGTTGAAGTGAAAGATTACTAACACATATTTCGAGAAATATGTAAGCGAGTTAAACTCAGCTCGAAATATCAAATGTGCATAATGAAGTCTATATACCTATACGACTTTTGTCTCAAACATGAGATAAAGTAGATAGACTTTTGAGTGATAGATGAGTTCAAGTCTCCACATACCTTTTGTTGATGAAGTTTCACAAGCTCCCCTTAGTAGTTCTTCGTCTTCAATCGATGAACGCTGCGAAGTCTAATGCTCAACTACATTTTATATCCTAATCCGAGACTTATCTATAAGTAGACTAGAAATCAAAACTTATAGTTTTGGAAACTAAACTTGACAAACAAGCTTGAGATAGCAACGCTTGCGAGTTCGACCTAGCAGTGCTCTAACATCATATTTCAAGTCGTGCTATATTGAAATCATAACATGTAAGGTTGTATATATTGTATACAATACTCTAGTATAATCATGATCATAGTATTATGGAATTATATTACGAAGTATAACGCTTATCTTTTGAACTTCGTAGATATGACATCGACATAATCTTGTATGTAGTTTTATGATTATGTGTATGGGTTATGGTGAAGATTTCATCCTAGTTTAAAATGTTTTACATTTGTTTATAGGAAGTACGTTCGTGAACTTGTTTCGTAAATCGAAAGGGAAATCAATAGGTATATAGGTTGTTATTCATTGTATATTCCTTGGATGACCAATATGTGTGAGTTGGTAGAACCGATTTTAACTCAGGTTATGTATCTTGGTATAGCCGATCACAAATACCTAGACTTGTGATTTGGTATGACCGGTCTTGGTAATTGGTGTAACCGATCCTAAGTAATCATCATGAGATGGTATGACCGATCCTTGTTATTGGTGTGTCCGATTCTTGTAATTGGTGTGACCGATCATAAGTGTTTGTGTGACCGACCCTTGTAATTGGTGTGTCTGATCCTAGTGATTGGTATGACCTATCACAAGTAGATACCATGTTGTAGATGTAACCTATTTTATATGAAGGCTTAATTATGAGAGTATTCAAAACTGGACTAGGTCCTGGGGTTTTTCTGCCTTTGCAGTTTCCTCGTTAACAAAATCTTGTTGTGTCTTTTTCTTTGTTTTCCATATTATATGTGTTATTATAATAAGTAAAATACACAAGTACGTTAACTCCGTAATACTTGACATTGATCCTATAGAGTTTCGGTTATTACCGAACCTACTATCAAGTACACACTTTGTTGTAGTATAGTCTCGATCTTGTATCCATAGTCAATCACACAAGTGACCTTGTTTTTGTATTGTATCGATCTCGTATCCATAAACGATCACACGAAGTATGAAACCGAATTGTCACATTGTCCCGACTCTATCCATAGACGATCACATTTGGAAGAGGTTTTGTAGGTTGAAACAAAAAGATTGTGGTGTATTTGGGTACCCTCGTCTTTTCAGAGAAATTTAAAGGACTACAATAGAAATTAGAAGAGATTTTAGTAGAGAAAAATTCAAGAAAAATATTTTGGTATGAGTTGAGTGCTTGAAAGTGAGTGTATTTTATAGAGGTAAAAATATAGCCGTTTTTTTAACTGTTCAAAAACTAGTTGTTGGCGATAGAAGCAGAGTCGTCGATGACTGCACTTAAGTCAATAGCATCAGAACTTCCGTCGTTAGCGTCAAAGGTTAAGTAGCACGTCCTTACTTTCACTGCGCGTTTCTTGTTCTGCCTCTAAGTATGTTTTTACCATAGTAGCAAACCAAATTTCCCAATCCACCTAATTGAACAAAATTATAGTTTACCAAGTTTAATAGGAACTTCCCTAGAGGGAAAAACCTTGTTTATCCAGAACTATTTACTATCCATCCAATAATGTGATGATATGTTCGTATGAGTTTTCATAAATATTAGGATTATACGAGGTGGTGTACAAAATTCCGGCTCAGTATTCAAAGATTTTTTTTGCTCTATAATATTTATAATATTTTGATGCAGAATAACTACTTGGTATGACTTGTTAAAAATAATAAGTTAAATTCGTGTTCATATATACAGTAGAAACTCTATAAATTAATACTGTCGGGACCATCCAAATTTATTAATTAAGCAAGATATTAATTAACCGATAAATTAATAATTAATAATTTATATATTAATTAATATTTTATTAACTTATAGATAAATGGTTAGATGCAATGAATCTTGCAATTTCAACATAGACTATCGATGTTCGTACAAGTACTACTGGTTTCGTCATTGTAAACTTCGACCAACATATAACACAAGTTTAGACAATTTGGATGAACATGCAGACCGTTAAATCACTTAAGACTTGCAAAATTTGATTGAGAAGTTGGCTATCCCAATTCAATGAATGTCGAAGATGTCCTAAATTATCCTGAAGAAAATGAAGTTATACAATTGTTGACTGATGAAGAAATAATCGGGAGCGTTATGGAAACTGATACAATAAAGTCCCCTTCACGAAACGAGGCTATTAAAGTGGCAATCACATTGAATAATTTCTTGTTGAGTTATGAGAAAACAATACGAAAAATTCTTACAATGATAAGAAAAATTAAAAATGAAATTCAATGCGATATTGATTTTAGCAAAATACAGAAGACAATTAAATCATTTATCAAAAAGTCTTAATATATATATATTGCATTATTAATTTATATTTCATATGGGTTCTACATAGGTAATCGAAAATGTATTATCTTATAATTTTAGCGAATTATTAATTTGACACATTATTCCCGACTCGGGACCGGTCAAAAATATTATTTAAAAGAATTTATTAAATAATCGAGTATTAACTAAAAGAATTTCTACTGTATTGTCATGTATTAAAATACCTCATTGCAAGATATTTAATGGCCTTCCTAGTTTATTGATCAATGGTGGACCGAGTGAATAAAAGTGTGAATAGAGAACAAATTCGAGTGTTTGATTTTTGCCGACTCGTTGTCTAGATGTGACTTGATTCCTATTCGACACAAGTTAGATATCCTACCTTTTGTATTTTACTTTGAGCCAAATCAGAAACGAGGCATGACTCGTACCTAATTCCTGACTCGGATCCATTTGAGTTAGGGAACAAAATATTCCTGACTCGAGACCAAGTTATCAACTCCAAACCGGATTTAGGTCAAAAACAACTATTGAGTCAGACGCATATGAGTCAAATGATTCCATCCAGAGTAAAGTGATTTCGTCCGGATTTGAAGTCAAATAAAATATAAAAACAAATAAACATGATGAAAATCATATTTCTATCGTTGAGGAAACCATTAATAGCCTCTCGTAGTAGTTTCCACCAACCAAGCAGATGGAAATTACTTTTTCCGCTGCAAAAACATTTCACACCATGTCAGGTTTGATCTAAATTTGACATTTTACCAAGAAAAAATCAACAAACAAACAATGGCAGAATGCTGCTTCAATGCCGTTGCAGAATTTATTAATGTACATCTCAAATTTGAGTATTCAAAATTCGAATCTCAAAGAAGAATAATAACTGCACCTAATATCAAGCATGAATATTAACTCATATAGTTCTACAAGATCCGCAAAAAAAGTACACTAGTTGAGCTTCAACGATTCATTGTGGATGTCTGTCTGTTTTTGTCTTATTAACTCTGTAATGTAAGCTGTTGAGTTGTCCTTGTTAACTCATTAAAGATGTACTGCCATATTCCAACTCGGAGAGAAAAAAATTATCAAAACAGAACGAATAATACAGAATGAAAAAACAGAACATGATAAAATCTACTAAAATTTGACTACATCTCAGCTCCTCGGATTACACTTCCAACTAAAATAGTTTGTTGCATCCAATTCCAACCTGGTTGTCCTTCACTATTATTATTCAGCACAATCAAAATGAATAGCCAGCACATTAATTCCTCAGGTACCTCTTTTCAACGGCAACAGTCATCTGCAATTAACGTTACATAAAAAGAAAATCTGCGACTAACAAATATTAATTCCCCACAAACAAGAATCGACCATGGTTAATCACAAGGCCGGGACCGCTTTATAGTTCTTCAGTGCATTTATGCAAGTTTAGAAAGTGCATTTGTCTTTTTGTTGTTGTAGCTTGTAAATTTGGCTTTGCTTATGGAAAAGTGGTCATTTGGATAATTGGATACAGGTGTTAAGGATAAATTGTTGTCTATGAACAAGCCGGTAAGTAAATCCAATTCAAAAATGACTCACTACTCACTAGTTGTTTATCCTGACGAGATCTGGGTATACCCAAATTAATCGCGGTATACCCATTTTATTCCTATCCAAACTAGTGTGCTAAGGGGTGTCTAAAAGGTGTTAAAAGATCAAGTTGTCCATACTAAAAAGCCATACCGACTGAAATCTGGTTTTGAAAATTCACCCTATGAGGTTCGTCTGTGATGAAATCGAAAATCAAAACAAAACTAAAAAAAATCAAAAAAAAAATGGTTACGTGATTTGAGATTGGGTATGATTTTTTACCCAATCTCAAACCGAGTACAAATTCATACGCGGTTTGAGATTGGGTACAAAATCATACCCAATCTCAAATCCCTTATGAATTCAACATTTTTGCTAAAAGTCGGCAGGGTAATTTTTGTCGACCTTGCCGACTAATACTAGTCGGCAGCTTCCTAAGTTGAATATCATGCCGACTTTTCATCTCTGAAATTAGCATTTACAGGGTCGGCAAGGTATTCATCCGTATACCTTGCCGACTATAGTTTAGTCGGCAGGTTATGAATTTAGTACCTTGCCGACTAATCATGCATTTGTAACACCTTTCTCTGTATTGTAAAAATCCTATAGTCGGCAGGGTATTTTTTTTGTCGACCTTGCCGACTATAAGTTAGCCGGCAAGGTAAGAAATCAATAAGTTGCCGACTAGTGAAGCATTTACAACAATCTCCTGTGTGTCAAAAAAAAGAAGAGTCGGCATCTTCTTCATTCGACGACCTTGCCGGCTGAAGTATAGTCGGCATCTTCTTCTTTCGACGACCTTGCCGGCCAAAGTACAGTCGACATCTTCTTCATTCGTCGACCTTGCCGACTTTTCATGGTTTCAGAACTGAAAATGTTGATTTCTTCTATAACTTTGAGTATAATTTCATACATCAGCTTTGCAATTCCCTTTGGAGAAGTGTTTGGGTAGTATGCTTTCATTTCCGTTGCAATTTTTTTTTTCAAAACAATTTTTTTCATCAAAAATCTTCCCACATGAGTTCAATCAAAAACAAAATTTCATAACTTAAATTCATAAGTTTTAATCTACTCATAAGTTTTAATCTAAATTCAATTAATTAATCTAATCAAAATTTTAGTGTTAATTAAACAAGGGTATATTAGAAAATACAAGGTTAAGGGGTGGCTTCTTTTATTTCAAAATGACCCAGCTTTTGTCTTATTAGGTATACCCCAATTACTTTGGATAGACCCGAATCAAGCCAGGTTGTTTATTCCCATTTTATAATTATCATTATTTTGTCAAAATCAAATTATCCTATTCTGTTCATCTGATATTTCATCTACAAAATCCCATTTGTTTGTTTTAAGTAACGTATCTTGTTTGTTTTAAGTAACGTATCTTGTAAACTAGTATTCTAAGTTAAAATATAGACTTTTGTATTGGATTTTTATAGTTTCCAAGCAAAATACTACTTTTTCGGAATCCCAAAAAAACTATCATTTCCTCTATTTTAATATATTAGGTTGGTTTTACGTGTAAATAATATACATAAAATTGGTTTAAAAGACCAAAATTAATAATTTATGGGTGAAAAAAATATGTAAAATTTGATACTGTTTAAATGGACGAGAATGTAAAAATAGTCAGGATTTAAACAGTTTCATCATACCCATTTTCAAATACTTTTTCTTATTTTTATTTTACATCAGGATGCATCCAGTTTCATCCTCGCTTTTTTTTTTAAGTTTAAGCCAGGATTAATCCAGTTTCATTCGTACTATTTTTTGGTGTACATTTCACCCATACCAATTTTCATTCGTATATTAGAACTATGTTTTAAAAATATTGGCCAAATAACCCATTTTCTGTAAATTATACATGAAAACAGCTTATTATTTTGAAAAAGAGGGAATATCATTTTTTCGGAAAGAGAGTAGAGAGTAGTATTTATTTATTACATTGATTGTCGGACAAGTTAAATATTTCAACCCTTGAAATAATTCATGACATTTCTAGGTTCGGGCAAGAAATATAACAAGCTCCGAATGATTAGCAATTCATTTATAGCATGTGCCTTCTAGGAGAAAAACTCAATCGCATGAGTTAAAATACAAAACATTAGCTTTACAAAAAGTTATCTTTTTACTTCTAAGAATCATTTAAAAACTATATTGCCAAACTAGCTTCTCACTTTTCAGCTTAGGCTAATTCCTATGGGCTAGATATCTAGCTGTTAGATTGGTCATCCACGTCAGCTAGAGCAGCCTCCTAAATCATATGGCATGGCGAATCTCGCAGCGAAACGTTGAATAGTCTGCGTCAAGGTGAAAGCTGAACCGAACATCGCTTGACTTATATATTTTTTGTGCGAGGAAGCGCTGAATAATTCAGTATCCTGGGAAGCGCTGAATAGTTCAGCGCTGATGCCCTGGAATATTCCCAAAACGCTGAATCGATCAGTGTTTGGACCACTTTTTGAGCGCTGAATTATTCAGCGTTTCAATCTCGCTGCGAGCAGTTGCTAGGAGAGAAAAGTATTCAGAAGTAGTGTTAACTTTTTTCCCACATTTTTTTCTTAATTTGCAACACTTTTTGGCAAATTTAACGGTTCAATCTAGCCCATAGGAATTAGCCTAAGTTCAGAAATAATTTCATGTATCCAAACACCCTACTAGCATTTTTCATGTATTTACCGTCGAGTAATTCAGCACCAAACTCGTTCACACTACTTTTTCATGTCCAGATATTGGAGATACTTATCGTGTGTGAGTGGGGTGGGGATTAGTGAAAGATAATAAAAAGAAACGTTATTTCATTCGTTGTGTTCCATTTGTTTATGTGGGAATCGGATTTGGGGGATGTCGTGATCGTGGGAATGTAGGAGAGATTTTGTCAAAGAAAGAGAATTACAAAAATTATTAAATTAAACAAAAATAAAATTTTAAAAATAAATCAGGTCTTAATCGAAAGCGAGGCCGCCGCACGTGCTACGTTAGTCCGTAGACATCTATCTTGTACTATCACCAAATACATTTCACCTCCTAAACGAAATAAATTACACTCGGTACCACTGTATTCATTCACAACTTAATCAAACAGTTTGTTTTTGTTCCTCCTCACTGCCCTTTTTACTCCATTAGCATCAAATCCCCGTGTGTCACATCAGACCCACCTTTAATGATATTTGAACGGAAAGATGCCATTAATTGCAGTCTCCGTGGGGCCCACTTGCAGATTTTTTTGGCCCACTGATTCTTTCTGCTTACTCATCAAAAAAACCGTACAAGAGGGGTGTGGGTGCTCTGGGTAGGTATCGTTTCACTAGAGTCTGTACTCTGTAGAGTTAGATGGAATGTTAATTTTGTAGTTTTATTCATAGTACTGAGGGTAATTTAGGCATAAAAGAACACGAATCTTAAACAAGGTTTAATGGGTTGTTTTGCTTAGGGTGCAGCGTCACTGAGAGCCTTCTTCTGTTCTCTTCTTCTTCTTCTTTCTCCTCCTCAGCATAAAATCATTTTTTTTTCTCTTTTTCTAACTTTTGTCTTCTTTACTTTGTTTTTCAAAGTTCTTCTTCTTCTTCTTAGTCTGTCTTTCCCCCCCCCCCCCCTGGTTTTATTCTCTGATTCGTCTTCTTGTAAAGTTCTCTTTCAAAGCTTCCATTAATGGCAGACATAATCAATCCCCCTATGGAACAGCTTCAAGACCTTGAGTATTGTATAGACTCTAACCCTCCTTGGGGTAAGTATGCTCCTCAACTCTCAATCTCTGTCTTTATGTCTCTGGTTTTTGTCTCTACTTGGGTTTTAGGTATCTCTGTTCTTAGTTCTCGTTTCTTATTAATCAAGCATTTCTCTGTATGGAGACAATTGATATATTCAAAATGGGGTTTCGTATGGGTTTCTTACTTTTGAGCTGTTACATTTTGGTTGTTTATTGTTTAGTGGAATATGGCTTAATTTTTTTTAATAAGGAAGTTTAGTTTCACAAAAAATGAGAGCATTTTTTCCAACTTGGGTCTTGCTGTATGTTTGATTGTATTGATTGGTTATAGGCACTATGAACCTTCTAGAATGAGATTTTATGGGAAATCATTTTGGAGAAATGATAAGATTATCAATTTTTTAGAATAAGGACTGTCAATGCTGCAGTTTTGGTTTCGTTGAGTTTTGATTTTAACAGTCTTAAAAAAAGTAGGGTTTTCATTTGAAAGATAGATCAGGTCTCCAACCAGTATCCAGTTACAATGTCATGGAAAACATAATGTGCTCAGTTCCTCTAGAGAATGATCTTCTTGGGGTTACTAATTGTTCTTTAACTTGGCCGCGCCAGTCTTACTCTTACTAAATTGTCAGATTGAGCAAATGTGTCTGCTTTCGTATGGTGATAGTGAAGTGGGGATTATCTTTTGTAGACCAGCATAAAAAATTTCTTGTGCTGAAAGCTCCCACATTTAAGATTTTTAGCTCTGGACTTATTTTGACCTGTAAAATTTGGTAAAATCTTTGTTCTGATTAAGTTTTCATCATTTGCTTGATTGCTTCCATCAAATACAAATACACACGCATGGTAAAACAAGGAAATGTCTAAGTATGCTCTTAGGTTTGAGTGGACTAATATGGGTTCATGAACATTCTCTCAAGCACTAGAGAATCTTGAATGGATTGTTTGTCGTATTGTTTGTGGTAACTGGAAATAGTGTCTCAGTTCGAATCTATGTTGAACTCATTAAGAAGTGTGGTGCCACATTCAGAAGCTTATACCTACTTAAAATTAAAAACGCGATGCTAACCTAATACTTAGCCTGAACAATGATACTGAACGACTGTGCTTGAATAGTTCTAGTTGTTGCAGCTAAACATCTCCATGGAGTCCTAGCAAAACCCTTGGATCCTGGCCCATGGTTTCTTTTGCTCTAAACATAGTCTTTGAGATCACCTATTGGGTTAAATCCAATATATAGGTTTTACAGAGGTAGGCAAGTGCTCAACTACCTAGAGAAGTTTCCTCACATTAAAAGCATATTATATCTGGACTTACTGTTTGTGTCCTGTATTTGTCTGTTTAAAATAAATTATTTTAGGGTCTGGTTTGCAGTTAGTGTTACAATTTATGTATTTGTTTTTTCCGCCAATGAAGTTCTAAGACGTATGGATAATTGGACATCCTAAGAAAGTACCTCCCACTTTTTTTTCTCTAGTAATGAAATATGTTTTTGTTTTCTTTTAGCGGAAACCATCATATTAGCATTTCAAAACTACATCTTGATGTTGGGGACTACTGTCATGATACCAGCGGCACTTGTCCCACTAATGGGAGGATCTGATGTAAGCTGGATCTTACTTACTACTCATGTTGTTTTAAATAACTTCATGTTTTGTATATTTTCTGTTTCTAATTCCTGATTGCTAAATTTGTTTCCCAAAACTATATAGGGTGACAAGATACGAGTGATACAAACACTACTATTTGTATCTGGCATAAACACACTTCTACAAGCATTGTTTGGAACCAGGTTACCAGCAGTAGTTGGTGGTTCTTCTGCCTATCTTGTACCTATCCTTTATATTATCGGAGACTCATCTCTACAACAAATCACTGAACCTCATGAAGTAAGTTCTGCAGACAACTTTGATCATCTCTCTACCTCTATCCATTTCTGCTGCTTAACTTTAATGATTCAGCTATATTTATGCACATGTGTTCTCAACTTGCAGAGATTTTTACACAGTATGAGGGCAACTCAAGGAGCCCTGATTGTAGCTGCAAGCTTACAGATCATACTGGGATATAGTCAAGTATGGGGGCTTTTTTCGCGGTACACATTCAATTCGTTTCTAAAGATTGTGCTGGCATCTGCTCCAATCTCAGGTTACTTACTTAGTTCTTCGTGATTGAATCACAGTTTTTTCAGCCCTCTCGGTATGGCACCTGTTGTCGGATTGGTTGGTTTGGGGTTATTTGAGCGTGGGTTTCCTGTGGTAAGTGTTGCTAGCTTTGGGGATTGCATTTTTCTGTGCTAGCAGTATGTGCCAAACAGTGATCTGGCATAAATGCAAACCTTGTGGCAAATTAAACCAATTGGATCCTGATTCTTGATACGTCCATGTGCACTTTATTTCATGTTATCTGATCCCGCAAATAGCGGTGGATCCTGTGTCTGATGTTGGTAGACTCATTTTGATATATTGGTTTCAGTAAATGAATCACCCGGGGCAGGAATTTATAAAAAAAATCAGATCTGGTTCTTGTAGGATCTGATTTCGGTGTAGATAAAATATGAGGACGTGAGTTGTTCTCAGTCCACATATAGATTTCATGGCGACCATTGGCATTCTTTAATAAGTTGGACGGACATTCTTGGCATATAACTCATATTCATATATATGTATTTTCCTGTGAAGTGTTGATTTAATCTGGAGGTTATACTTAGTATTATCATATTTCTTTGTTGTTTAGGTGGGCAACTGTGTTGAGATTGGGATTCCTATGCTCTTGTTAGTCATTGGATTGTCACAGGTAGGCAGTCCTATATTGTAGTCAAATACCGTTTTTTTTTTAATCAAGTTTATGCATAATCTTTCTTTTTTTTCATATGGTGTATGGTTTTGTGTAACTGCAGTACCTGAAGCACATTAGGCCTTTCAAGGATGTCCCAATATTTGAAAGGTTTCCGGTACTGATTTGTGTCACGATCATTTGGGCCTACTCCCATGTCTTAACCGCAGGTGGGGCCTACAAAAATAGACGTAATGTAACCCAAGTGAGCTGTCGCACTGACAGAGCCAATCTCATATATGACGCACCTTGGTAAGTAAACACAGAAGACCTGAGTTATAGTTCTTGCATTTAGATCACTTTTTTCTGTTCTAAGTTCTAACTGAAATTCCTTACTTTTATGCGTATATACAGGTTCAAGTTTCCATATCCTCTTCAATGGGGCGCACCAACTTTTAGTGCAGGTCATTCATTTGCTATGATGTCTGCAGTCTTAGTGTCTATGATAGAGGTCGGCCATTCTGTCTATGTAAAAGTAGCATTGGGTGTTATTTAACTGTGTGTGTTTAAAAAATCAGGATTTACATTTTGCACAATTATGAACTTCTACATATTTCCAAAATCGATCTTCATCTTATCAAAGGTGTTTCTTATACATTTTTCTTTCCATTTATGCAGTCAACTGGCGCATACCAGGCAGCATCCCGCTTGGCGATTGCAACTCCACCTCCCGCGTATGTTTTGAGCCGAGGAATTGGTTGGCAGGTGAACCCATCGAATTTCATATCAGCAATGCTTTTTTTTTCAGCTTTATTAAAAACAAAAGGTCTTGAAATAAATAATTAAATTGTACCTCATATCTATGCTTAGTGAGTTTCACAAGGTTACTTCTTACACTATGTCCATCATGCCAATATTGCTCAAGTGTAATGGTATTTCAAAATTGTGCCGCTTCTCTGTCAAGATAGAATTCAAACGAATAGATCAGCGTTTGCAACCCCAGTATCCAGTTAAAAGTAACAGGTGGCACCATGTTGTATGTGTCAACATGCATTAATACATGAAGAGTACTGATCATAATCCCTTTTTGGGTTATATTTCCTAACTCAATGATCTTTCTCTCTTTTTTTTTTAATCTCATAATATATTCAAGGCATTGACGACTTTGTTGGATTATTTGTTTTGTAGGGTATTGGGATATTGCTTGATGGTCTTTTTGGAACTTTGACTGGTTCTACCGTATCAGTGTAAGCTCATGCTTTATTTTCCATGGTGTCTTCTTTTTGGCTATATAGTTACAATGACAGTTTTGGCCACAAATTTTAGGGAGAATGTGGGGCTTCTTGGATTGACCCGAGTAGGCAGTCGAAGAGTAGTTCAAATATCAGCAGGTTTCATGATATTTTTTGCTACGATGGGTAGGTTTCAACCACTATTTGAATCTCGATCACTTCCTGGATATTCTTGGGCAGATCCGTTGCAAACGGCAATTTTAAACATTTTGCTTACACTTCGTTCTCTGCTTGCAGGAAAGTTTGGAGCTCTCTTTGCATCTATTCCCTTTCCCATATTTGCCGCACTATACTGTGTTCTGTTTGGTCTTGTGGGTATGTTAATAGCCTCTCTCTCTACTCTCTCTCTCTCTGGCTGGCCATATTATTTAAATAATCTTGTTTTTTCGCAGCTTCGGTCGGGTTATCCTTCCTTCAGTTCACAAACATGAATTCCATGAGAAATCTCTTTATCCTTGGGATATCACTTTTCCTCGGGATATCGGTCCCCCAGTATTTTAATAACTTCTGGTTAACTGCACACCATGGAGCTGTTCACACTCGTGCGGGATGGGTTAGTTTCGATCTCTTTGTGCTTCATTAAGGTTTTCACTCGTGATTTACATTATTGTGTGGATCTAACGATGAGAGGAGGTAAATAGGAGGAGTTCGGTTTTTCCTTTACCGCTTTTAAGCTGGGTGGTCAAAACCACTTATTATCCATCTGTTGAGTGTGATGCAGCATAAAGATGACCAAGTCACCACGCATATGCAACACATGCTTGGTGTTGGGCAAACTAGAGAGTTTTATGCTGAACCCATTCATTTAAAAGTCATATGAACGACTCTTTTTTCCACTTCTGAAGATAGATTCACGAAATTATATTGTTATTAGTTATTGCAGTTCGATGAAACTCGTTTAGGACTCCCCGCCTTTGATTATGCATGATAATTTATATTTTGTATTTTAAAGTTTCTGTTATAACGATAGATGTTCTTTTGCGTCTTTTGCAGTTTGATGCCTTCTTAAATACAATTTTCGCATCTCCACCGACGGTGGGATTGATTGTTGCAGTGGTTCTTGATAACACACTAGAAGTTGAAAAGTCAAAGAAGGATCGAGGAATGCCGTGGTGGGTAAAGTTTAGAACTTTCAGAGGTGATAACAGAAATGAAGAGTTCTACACTTTACCATTTAATCTCAACAGGTTCTTTCCACCCACTTAACAAAGAAAAGAATGGAATTCTAACTAGTAGGTAGACAAGGAGACGGGAGGAAGTGAGATCTTTTGCAATCCCACGGTGGGTCAGTTATTGAAAATTGGCGGTAATGATCCAGAATGTAATCCATCTCCAATCTTTCTCTTCTGTATTTTTTGTGGACTTATTGTCCAAAAAATCTAAATAGGGCTGTAGAGAAATTAATCCAAAATACTTTGTAGAGTTTCTAGTGTAATAAGAAAAAAAAAGGAAATTAATTACCAACATTTTTCTGAACATTCTAAAGGATGGTGCTGCCCAGGCTCGAACTGGGAACCTTCACTGTGTAAGACTACACCACAGCACCTCGTTGTATTAACTTTTTGTTTGTATAATTATATTTAATATTGAACAATTACCGACATCAACTTAGGAAATCTCAGGGAAGGCTTCTTTGAGTCTTGCCCCCAGCACCGAAGGTGTTTTTAGTCCGTTATCCGCTTCCTCTGTAGTGTAGCAGAAGATACAACTCCAAAAAAAAACCTAACTCAGTTGTACCTACCGACGTGGAGGAGAGAAGCTTAGGCATGTCTGTCACGTCACGTGACTCACGTGTAGTACTCGGTAGATATCTCTTCTCTAAGGATGGCAATTTGCCCACCCAAATCCATCCCCGTGGGGATCCGCCCCTATGGGTTAGGGTTTTACCCGTATAAACGGGAAACGGGGGCGGGGTACGGGGAATCCCCGAAGTACTGATGCGGGGATGGGGTGGGAATGGGATTCAAGGTCCCCAACCCATACCGTCCCGTACACCTATTATATATATATCTGTTATCTAGGGTTTAATAAAAATATATAGATATCGTTTTTGTTTATTATTTCGGTGTTCATGCTTATTAGGGTTAAAGGCGCTCGTAAGGTATAAGTTATAACTCATGACTCCCTAATCTATACAATTTATATTTTTGATGATTGATCATGGAATGTTAATTAAATCATGTTGTAATCCATTTCTATACCGAAGCTTCGACGTTTTCTCATTCGAACCTGTATGTTCAAATAAGACCACATGTTTCATTGAATTCATTGACATTTGTAAAAAACAAGTGATACTTTTTTGTAATTTCTTTCTTACCGTATAAGAACATAAATGACTTTTGATTTAATAGTTGGCTGTTTCGTCTTCTTATTAACTCCACAGTTCATAGTGGGTATATGGTCATGATGTGAATCTTTAGAGATGGATACACAAAATGTCTTTTTCTGATTACGAATCTTTTACTATTTATTTTATCTTAATTCTTTATGTGTATACAGTTACAGTGATTCCAAAGTCGTAACAAGATGATCATTACACCGATCCTAGACGAAACTGAAGAATCTCAATATGAATACCATGTACGGACAACTCCAACTTCGCCTCCACCAGCTAATGACGTCCAACTTCAATCTAATGATACTGCGCATCCAAATGCAGCTGATGGTGACGATGCCGAGGATGAAGCTACCAAAACAAGAACAGGGAGGAAGAGGTCCATAGTCTGGGGTCACTTTAAAAAAAAAGAAAATAAGAGGGGAAGACAAAGCGGTTTGCGATCATTGCAACAAGATACTAGGAGGAAAAAGCAACCATGGGACAAAGCATCTACATGATCATATGAAAAGATGTCCTCGACTTAAACAGACAGACATAAGACAAGCGGTACTTACTCCGAGTAGAAAAAAAGATGTGCGAAACCAGCTTACAACATATAATTTTGATCAATCTGCCGCCAGGAAGGAGCTCGCTTACATGATAATTCTACATGAATACCCGCTTTCCATCGTCGAGCATGAAGGATTCAGAAGATATTCAAATGCACTCCAACCACTGTTTAAGGTGGTATCCCGAAACACCATTAAAAATGACATTTTCAAAATATACGATGAAGAAAAAGTTAAAATAATGCAGCTTTTAGAGAAACATCAAGGAAAAATTGCATTAACCACTGATATGTGGACCACTAAACAAAAGAAAGGATACATGGTCATTACATCTCATTTTATCGATGATTCATGGATCCTACAAAGCCAAATTATCAGGTATGAATACATATACCTATATATTTTATGTAGATGTTTTTTCTATTGCTAATACATGTGTTATCTGTACTAGGTTTATGTATGTTCCATGTCCACATACAGCTGAGGTCCTCTCGGAAGCATTGATGGAATGTCTGTTGGATTGGAATATTGATGGTAAGATATCTACTATTACTGTTGATAATTGCACCACTAATGATCTTATGATCAAAAATACCTTGGAAAAATTGTCAAGTAACTCATTACTATTGGGTGGAGATTTGTTTCATATGCGTTGTTGTGCGCACATACTAGCTCTCATAGTCAAGCAAGGATTAGAAGGGATTAAAGGGGCAATCGAGTTGATTCGTAATAGTGTTTCTTACTGGAAAGCAACACCAAAACGAGTTGAAAAATTCGAAGAGGCTGCTCGTCAGTTAAATATTGCATGTACAAATAAGCTAGTCCTTGATTGTGAGACTAGATGGAACTCTACATATATGATGCTTAATATTGCTATTAAGTATCAAAGGGTCTTCACTCGCCTAAAGCAACGAGAGCCACAATATAAGTATTTGCCCGGTGAAGAAGATTGGTCGTTCGCAAGGGAGATGTGTGATAAATTGAAGATATTTTATAACTTCATGAAGAAGTTTTCTGGAGTAAAATATCCTACAACCAATCTTTTTTTCCAAGTATTTGTGAGATTAGATTGTCATTGAACAAGTGGAGTAAATCTAAATTTGATGTGATAAGAGAAATGGCATCAGGTATGATAGAAAAGTTTCAAGAGTATTGGATGGTGATCAATGGGATAATGGCAGTAGCAATTATGTTGGATCCAAGGTTTAAGATGAAATTGATTCAGTTTTACTTCCCGCAAATTTATGGTCCATCTTTTGCAGACTTCGAAATGACTCGAGTAAGCAATTTATGTTTTGATTTGGCTAAAGAGTATGAACTGAAAGTATTTGCTGATAAATCTATTGGCCAAAGTGATTTTTCATCCACTTCTCGATCAGAGATGTATGGTTTAGATGATGACGTAGATCCTTTGGATAAATTTGATATGTTTGTCTCTAATAGCACTCAGACTAGTACTGTTAAGTCAGAGTTAACATGTTATTTGGAGGAAAGTCTTTTACCTAGGGCGAATGATTTTGACATACTAGCATGGTGGAAGACAAATTGAATCAAATATCCGGTCTTGCAGTGTATGGCTAGAGACATCTTAGCGATTCCAGTGTCTACAGTTGCTTCAGAATCTGCTTTTAGCACTGGAGGTAGATTTGTGAGTATCCAACGTAATCGACTTCATCCAAAAACATTGGAAGCTCTGATGTGCACTCAAGATTGGTTGTGGGATAAGATGGAAGGTAAAAGAATATTTGTTATTAAAGCAATTTTTACATTTAAATACTTATTTACGGTTATATATGATACATTTTATTTATATTTCAATAGGTGAATTAAAATTAGAACGGGGAATTTTTTGGGAAGATAATGAAGAAGACCATGATGAGATTATTAACATGGAGGAAGATGGTTAACAATGAGGAACTAAGAAGTAAAAAGAACCATGATTCTTCATTGTGGATCAATTGTTTCCTTTATTTTTCAGTTTTAGCTTAGTTATGATAAACTTAAAATTTTAAGATACACTGCACGGGTTATTATTATTGTTTGAAACATTATAATTATTTTTAAACTATTATTATTTATAAAATTCTAAATATTTATTATAATGTTATGGTAACCCATGGGAAACCCATCCCCTACGGGAATTCCGCATACCCGTCCCCGCCCCATTCTTATGGGGAACGGGTAGGGGATGGGTTTTGGTTTTTTGAACGGGGTAGGGGATGGGATTCAAGGTCCCCGCCCCATTGCCATTGCCATTGTCGTCGTCATCAATCAATCAATTTAATGATAGTACAGATCCTAGTTAGTAAGTTCGCGAATGATTCGCGAATCATTCGCGAATTTTTCCGTATCACGAATTTTACCGTCTTATTCGCGTACGTTTGCAACTCCGAACCCAAGTCGCGTATTATGTGGCATTCCCGGATTATTCGCGAACCGTTCACGAATTTTACATATCCCGAATGATACGTCCGCTTAATTCGCCATAAATTCTTTAGCTTTTACTTTTCAAAGATCCCATTTTTTGGGATTTACTGCCTCCCGAGCATACACGACCGAATATTAGACGTGTTGTAATTTTTATGAAACAAAAACGACTGAAGAGATTTGAAGGTGAAGGTGAGAGAGATCTCAAATTCACTAACCAAGCATCTAAACCACCATACGACGTCCTCTTGGATAACTAATGTTGTATATATTATTAATATCATCATATTAAGTTTATTTTTTCTTTAAATAACTCACACATATGCATAAAAATTGGTCTATGACCTTATAAATACAAATTATTTGTTATATATAAATACCGAATTTTCAGAGCCGAACTCACATTTATAAATCGAATTATACACGTACGTATGTCGTTCCGAATTACTAACGAATCACATCCCGTTGACCGAATTTTAGACCGAATCCGGATTTTACAAAACCGTATAATACTCATACTCGTACGTTTGACGTTCCGTACGTTTGCCGAATCCCGAATTGCTAACTAGGGTACAAATTTCATCTCACATCCAAACTCAAGGAAAGAATAGTCATTCAGTGTGTGACACGCAGTTGACTCTTTGGTAGTATTTCCATCCTATCCACAGTTTCTTCTTCTTTTTAGTTTTTTCTTCTCTGACTCGCCCTCCAGATTGTCCGCAAGACAGACAAAGTTTATAGATAGAGATTTTGATGGCGGGAAAAACCTAATCAGATCTCGAGAAATCTCTGACTGTAAATTTAAAAAAAGGGAAAAAAAAAAGAAAAAAAAAAGTCTTCTCTCTGTTTATGGCTTCATCATCATCTTCAATTTTAATTTCCCCTTGTATTTCTTAAAATTCAGTTCGGCTTTAATGAATGAATTATTCTGTTGATAGTAAATGCATCTACTTCTTGACACGCCTTACAAAAAAAGCAGATTCATTCATTCACTCAAAAACTTTATCTTCTTTAAAGTTTAATCTCTCTCTATTTCTATCGAAATTGGTTCTGGTTGGTTTCATTCATTGTTTTGATACGCGTGTCGTGTCGTGTCGTGTCGGTCTCTGACGTTCTTGGATCACGTCCATTGACGTGTCTCTTTGGAACTCTCTCCATTAACAAACTCTTGGTGTAAGCTCTTTGTTATGAAGCTCATTGGTGGTGATTGTTTCTTTTACTTCTATTCACTTCTGTGTTCTTCTTCATCTTTGTATTTGCTTTCAGGTCTAGTTTTCGATTTCAAAATTACGTTTAATAAATTATTTGAATTGTTTCTGTACTGATGTTTTTTTCTTCTTTCTTTGCAGAGAATTTAGGTTATTTTAGAGTTAATTTCAGTTCAGAGCTTAGTTGCAATGGGTACAGGAGGAAACGGCCAACATTTTTTTCCCTTGACAAGTCTGCAAATTGGGTAAGTTGGTGTTATCCTTTCAAATTTTATAACTGAACTAGTCTTCCCTTTAAATTTCCAGAATTTTAATCTATAGCGGTTAGCATTGTGTAGTACTTTGATTAATGGTTTACCTGTTCAATTCATATGTGAAAAGAAAGTAAGACAGTGAAAATTGGTGGCTCGAGAAATAAGAAAATGATAATAGACACAGATAATATTGTTGTTGAAAAGAGAATTTTGTGTAGTGGTTTTACTTGCTAAATAAGAATTCCTTCACAAAGAATTTCTTTTGTGGATTGAGTAAGAGAATCAGTCAAAGATTTTTAGTGAAATTTGAAAAATGCAATCCCATCACAGTTGCAAAAGTACTATTCTTGTGAGAGAATAACCACTGAAACTGTAACAAACTTCATTCTGTAAATCGATGACAAGACGGAAAAGGAGAAACTGTAAAAAAAAAAAAAATCTTCAGTATCTTCTATATTGCAATTGGAGCTTTAGAAACTAGAGATTGTGGATAATCTGTTGATATTCATTAACTTGTGTTGCTTCGTCAAAAATAAATTATTGAATTGCACTAATGATGTTTACATTTTGCTGGTGTTTGTTGCAGGGATTTGCAGTCATATCTTTCGCGCCTCTGCCTTTTTCTGGCAACAGAAAGTAACAGACTTTATATTTTAGTTGACAATAGACCATGGTTGAATCACCTGGATTCACGGCCAGCACACCTTTGGCAGTTGATGGTTACCAAGGTTGCTAAGAGTTTACTAAGTCATCTTGTTTATGTGTTTGCTTTGAATGTGGTAACCTACTTACAAATTTGTAACATGCTGCAGTCCAGGTTGTCTCCGTTTGCAAACACTAGAGGCCAGAAGGAGCGGAAGGGATTCAAATTCAAAAAGAATATCAATTTTAAGGGTATTTCAAGATCCAACATCAGTGACATTAGAAAATTTGAAAAATGGTTCGCTTTGATTAGTGCTGCAGCTTTGTCTCAAAAGGAATCCTTGCTACCGGTAAAAAACTTGAGAAATGCTAAGTTGTTGAATAATGAACTGCACCGAACCTTATATGGTTTCATTGTATTTGAAGTCGACTGGAATGATGTTCGTGGTATGAACTATTTAAACGAGCTTCAGGTATTGTCAGCCTCTAATGTGCATGCTGCGATTTGATTTTGCTATATTTGTGGAATTGTTTGCTTATTCATGTTCTGTATGCACCTGCAGACAGATACATCACTTGCATTAGAGGCTAAGCTCATGAAGAGATGGGAATTTGACAGCATTGAGCAGGCCTCAAATTGCATCCGTTCATGGTTCTCGGGAACACACTTTGAATTGGTATGGTTGCAGGCCTACCTGGACTCACCTCTAGGTATGCATTTCATGTCTCATTTTTCTTTACCAGATTAGAGTAAACCTTCTATGGCCAAGAATAAATTTGTAAAATCTTCTATTCAGGCGGAGTCGAGGGTTTTGAAATCCTTAGACCATCCACTCTCCAATCATTGAGATATTCTTCTGCCAACTTCGTTCATTTTTTTCATAAATAGTGTTTTGGCGAAGATTGAGCATTTTTAACTAGTTTTAGTGCGAGATGAGTTTGTATTTTTCTTCAAAAGTGAGGAGTTTTAATATAACTCTTTAACTTTATTAGTGAAATATTTTGGTGCCTATTCACTCGAGGTCTGTCTAATGGATTCCTGCTTCAAATGCCAAATCATATTTTATAATACTTTGTTTGAAACTTTGTAGGGGAGGTGTTCCATGACGCTCAAGAAAATTTCTCAACTCCTGACTGTAATGGTGATTTTGCAATAAATTGTACAAAGAATGGATCTGTCGAAGATTCATCATCTCCTGGTGGCTTGAGAAGTGAGTTTGGTGTGTACCCTGCACGCGTAGAATGCAGAGAATCGACACTACAAACACCACCTCCCCCCACTGGACCTTACAAGAGAAGAAAAATAATGAAACCCATACCTTATGAAGATGGAGTCGATAAGTTTCCTCTTGGGGTCCAGAATGAAAGTATAGACTTACCAAAAATTTCAGTGGCTTCATCTTCTTCTAGTAGCCGCGCAGAAACCACAGTTGAAGCTACCCAACACAGAGATGTTTTGATATTGTTCAGGTTTAATGACCATGACCTCCCATTTAAACTAAGGCAGATAATCATGAGCGATGTACGGTTACTTACACTGCTTGAATCAGGGCTTCCATCTTGGGTTATCTTTTTGCAATCATATCCTCTATTTTGCCACCTTTATCGTCCATGGATGTGCCTCGTGGCAAGAGCATTATATGTGTTGATCTCAGTTGTCACGGTCGTAATTGGGTTTTATGATTTGTACAAAAATGTCCCAGTCCTTAAGGCGACTGTGTCCAGTGTTTTCGGGCCACTTTTTGACTGGATTGAAACTTGGGAAATGCTATCAAGAATCAAGTATTTGGGGACCATGCTATTTCTGCATAATTTTGAGAAAGCCGTCAAGTGGTTTCTAATGGCGACACGTTCCTTCAAGTCATTCTTTTCAGTTCTCACCCAGCCGTTTGCTGGCCCAGTTATGGAGCTTGTGGAGATCTTTCTTCCCTTTTGGAATGGATGCTTTCAAGCAGTTGAGAGCTTTCTTACAGTTATTTGGGTTTTGATTGATTCCACATGTGGCCTAGTAATGAAGATAATACAGTTGTTGCTCTCGCCAGTGTGGTTCATCCTTGGTGTTATTGGAAGCATTGGTATGTTATGAGCTTCACTTGTCTGTTTGCCAGTATAGGATTGCATAGTATCATGTTTTAATAGTGTGCTTTCTTGTTTTACAGTGTCCGCCATTGTTTATCCAATCATTTGGGCCATCCAGGAAATACTTTACACTCCTATACGTCTGCTTCTAGTACTGGCAAGTTTTGTAGCTTATATTTTCTCTTGCATGATTGAGTTTGTGAGAGAGATTTGGTTGTTTGCAAGTAGCATTTTCCAGCTAAAGTCAGCTGCCGAGGCAGGTACATATGAAATTTCTTTATGGCGTTCACTTTGGAATGACCTTTTCTCACAGGTAACTATATTGTACTCCCCTACTGCCAGCTTAGAGCAACTGGATATTGCTTAGCTAATCCTAATCTTAAATTGCAGGTCTTCCGTGCTATCCGAAGCATTATAAATGGTTTTGTTGCCTTCTTCGTCGCGTGCAATAGGCATCGTCTAAGGTAATATTTTGTGCATATTTCTTCTTGATGGAAATTACTGGTTAACCACTTCAAGTTTGATATTGGCTTTCGGCTTTACATTAGGTATTTACTAGAATATTTGTAAAGAAAGGCTTCAACGTTTCATTAGTAGTATCGAAGGGAGGTAGAAACATGTCTAAGACGATAAAATATAGCTCTACAAAACATTTTTTAATCTCAATATTTCTTTGCTTCTTTAGCAATATATAATTTCTTTGCTTCTTTAGCAATATATAAATAAGGTTGTATTGTAAGCATGTTTCCTGGTTGCGCATCTTCGACCGCAGGGGCTTCTCTAGAAATGTTAATCTCTTTGTTTTTTCCCTATCAGTAATCATGTTGACAAGTATACTCTAAACTTTTGGAGGCTCTTCTGATGACAACGCTGTACTAGATTAAAATGCACAACAGATAAAAAATGAAGTGTCCTTTCACCGACTGACTAGGTTCGGATTTGGAATTTCACTTAGCTTGAGAACCGATCTTTTTAACATTCACACAAAAGCTGTGGAAAATATGTTTCTTAACATGCAGATTTTTAGCCCAGTAGTAACACATGGTTCAATGGTGTTTTGAGTTTGAGTTTCCTTGTAGTGACAATTTATGGTCAATCTTGAGATTTGTAGCTCATTCGTAACAACTAAGCTGACTTGGATTTGTTTTCTATTACCATATGCACAGCATCTACAATCATATGCAGGAGTTCTTCTTTCGGCTATCTTGCTTAGCTGGCAGAAATCAGACTAGGAATTTTAATTATAGACGAAGATATGGTGCTCAGGATCAGGTAATTGCTCTCTTTTTAGTGTTTTTTTACGCTCTTTTTACCGAAAAATAATCTTTAGGATGTTGGATATCTATACTCTCCTTTTGGATGATTGTTTTAAAAACAGCTCGTATCTGTTCCAAAGCAGGATTATGTCATTACGTGCACTTGTGAGAAAATAAGTGCAAAATCAAATCTGTTCTAAAACAAGTAAACTGTTGTTGTTATCCTTAGAAATTGCATTGATCTTTCTCATGACTCATCTTTTTCTGCAAACCACCTCTTTTTGTTCTGTCTAACAAGATGATATCCCTAATTTTTGTCTTGGTTATGATGAAACAGATGCAATCAAGAAGAAAGACCCAAGGCAGGTAAGAATGCTTTTGAACCCAAGTGTTTTTTATTAATCAATAGCAAGGAAACAGGGCTAACATGATCTATTTTGAAACTGCAGGCACCCTGAGCAAACACCAGAGAAGCCAGACTTAAAAAGATGTGCTAGTAGCCATATGCAGCATTCATTGGATTACAGAACTCCCTCTAGGACGCTAACACTATGAAAATTTGAAATTCTTCCGCCTGTAAATATGAGCTCCATTTTTTTTTGTAAATTTGACATTAGATTATAAGAGCAGTTCCAGCTGGATGGGCGGATGCGCCCATTTTCACCCCACAGTGGGACTGTCAAACCAAGGAAATGGATGGGCAAATGCTCAAATATAAAAGTTTTCCCATCTCATATAATATTTAATAAAACGGGCCTGTTTAATTATTAAAAAAAAAGAAATAGTTTATACAATACCAGGTCCCACTAGTTAGATTTGCTTATTTACCATTGTCCGTGCCCATCCACATTAAGTAAATATTCCAGTCTCCACTGAGTTTGCCCGAATTGCCTTAAATAAGTTATCTTTTCTACATTTTTTCCCCACACAAACAGGTTAATAAGTTTTCAAGTTTCTATCCTCCTCGATGATTCGCTTAAGCTCAGAACTAAATTTTTCCAATGTCCAACTTTACAAACCTTTCAGAATGATGAATGACAGCTAAAGCATCTGCGGCATGATTAGTTTCACGATAAACATGACCAACTCTTACTCCTTTAAGCCTATTACGGAGTTGACAGATCTTCATCCATAAAAATAATATATCCCAACCAGGCTTAGGATCAAAGACTATTCATTAAGATATGGACAACCATAGAATCGGTGCTTATATGAATTTTACTAAGGCTTTCCAAATAGCTAAACTAAAAACAAGCTCAACACCCCTTAATTCTAAAGAAAGCACAGATTCAGAACTAGTATCTCCAATGGCAACAACAACAGGAAGGTCTTGATGATCTCTAATAAGAGCAGCAAACCCACCAGGGGCAAGAAACTTCCACATGCACACAATTTGTTTCTTCTAAATAAGCTTGCAAGACACACCCCATATGTTTAAGAACCCGCACAGAAGGACTATCAAAACCTACTGGCTTCAATTTTCAATCTAACATCAGCTACAATGAGATAGCTAATAGAATTGACACTACTGACTGGTGAGAATGGACCCTTTTGTTCCCCTCTTTCCGGATGTGGCAGATGAAACTATTCAGAGCAAGTCTTTTAAAATTATCCACAACTCATTCTCCAATAAAATGCTCATTACACCTTTGCAGTTCAAGGTCCCACTTGAGAAGACAAGTTCTGAAATAACCCGACTTGTACATAATGCCTTGCCATATAACAGAGGAGAAACTGCAATTGCAGAAGAGATGATCCTCATCTTACAAAGAAGACAAACATCATCAGAGATAACCTCCCACTGAACAAGCTCGCTTCTAGTTTTAAGTCTTCGATGCATAGCGAGCCATCCAATAAAAGAATGCCTAGGAATTAAGCCTTTGAACCAGACAAGCCTGGATAAAGTCATAGACGAATCTACAGTGGGATCAGTGGGGTTGATGAGTGCTAAAAAGTGCATATTTCTATATATTTTTCTTGGCATTTAACTCATCTTTTGTGCATTAATTCTACATTTTATCCCATATTCTGTATTTTCATTGTTTTCAAGAATAAATATTTTTCTTACTTAATTCTGCATTTTTAGGTAATAAATAAAGTCTGGATAACTTGCGGAGCGGAAAAGAGCTGAAGAGTGGTGAAAAGCCGGGAGGAATTACACAAGGAAGCCGCGAAGAATGTTGTGCACAAGACCAAAAGGCTAGAAGTGGGCTTGAAGAGGAAGAAATTGTTCTTAAAGAAGAAATGGGCTCAGAATTATCCCAAGCCCAACTTATCTCCCAAACTCATTTCCCAAACCCATATTCTATACCCAAAAGCCTAAACCAAATTTACCTAATTTTCTGTTTTTGGGGAAAAGGGGCTGTGAACCCTAAACTGATAATTGGGGGGTATAAATTTGTATTATGTGGTGTGTGTGAAACTCTCTGGTATCTCTGGGCTAGCCAGTGAGCACTATTAGCAATTCATTTTCAATTCATGTTGAATCTTTCTTATGCATAAAAATTGACTGTGAATTGTATGCTGTGTAATGTGGAGCATGTTTATACCTGTTAGCATCATGATTACAAGCATATCCATGTTCTAATTCACTTGCTAGGGCTTAGAGAAAGCTCTTGATCATATGCTAGGAATGTTAATGTATCTGTATGTTCTTTTGTTGAGCTGAATTGCCTTAGGATGATTGCTTAGTCATTTGAGCTACCTGCTTGTGATCACCTGTGCTGTTAGAAGACAGCTGATACTAGGAGTAGAGCTAGGTCTTTGGCCAAGATTTCAATCCACTAGAGAGACTGCCTTAAGCTAAACTAGCTAGAGAAGCTAAATGCCTGTGATCAGTTGTGCTGATTAAAGACAACTGATGCTAGGGGTAATTTGGCTAGGATAGTTAGTAGAATCCTCATTGTAATCTTTCAGGAAAGAACAAGACATACATTGCATCATAATTTCCTTAGCCTAGGGTCAAGTAGTGGAATCAAAAGCCTTAGTATCTTCCTTTGAACTCAGATAACCTTAGAAATTCCCCAAAGAAAACTTTAGCAAATCCTCCAAGTCCCTGTGGACAAACCCTTATTTACTTTTTCTTGCTTCAACTTCCCTGTGCACTTGCAGGCTAGTTTAGGTAGTTCTTTTCCTGACACACCAAGTTTTTGGCGCCGCTGCCGGGGACTCGGTAGCGGTTTGCTTGTTTTCTGTTTTCTTTCTTGTTAATCTTACTTGTCCTGACCTGCAACTTGTTCCTGTTTTCTGTATGCTCCTGCTCTTGCATTGATCTTGTTTTTTGCTTCACTAAGTGCTTTGCCTTGCACTACCTTGCATTGACTGTGCTGCTGCAGTTGCTGTGCTGCTGGTGCTGTGAAGCTGCTGTGCTGCTGCTGTTGCTGTTGCTGCTGTTGCTGTGAAGCTGCTGTGCTGCTGCTGTTGCTGTGAAGCTGCTGTGCTGCTGCAGTTGCTGTTGGAGCAGTTCTGCTAAAGTTGCTAAGGAAGATCCAAGCCCAACTGGGCTAGTGCAACAAAAAGGGATAAAAAGCCCAAATTTGGGCTCCCTCCAAAAATCAAGTAAGCCTAACCCATGAGCTAACCCAACTGGGCCTCATTAAATTTATTTGGGCTTGTATTTAAGTATTTATATTTGGGCCTGTAATAATTTTTATTTTTATTTTTCTTTATTTTCTATTTTGGGCTTGTAATTATTTTTATTTTTCTTTTTCTTTTTCTTTTTTTTTGGGCTTGTAACTATTTGTTTGTTATTTTTCTTTTCTTTTGTGGGCTTGCACTTTGTTTTGGACTATAGGTTTATATCCCAACCATTGGGCTCCTAACCTTACAAAAAAAAAAAAAAACTGTGGGCTTGTTAGATGTTATTTCATCGATCAATGATCTTGTTAGGATATGGTTGTGACCTTTAGAGACCAATCAAACCGACTAATTAGAGTCAATCCAATAGACCCAATTGACATACCCACATCCTCTGAGGAAAACACACCGGACCAACCTGAGATAATGGAAGAACCCCGTAGCCTCAAGGATTACATGTACCCCACAAGGACAAGCCAACCCTCGTGCATTGTTTTACCAGAAGCTACTGGTCATTATGAGCTAAAATCGAGCACAATACAAATGCTTCCCGTGTTTAGAGGAATTGAAAATGAAAACCCTTACCATCACGTGAGAGAATTTGAGGAGATTTGTGGAACTATACGTTTCACTCAGATGTCTGACGAAACCCTAAAATTGAGACTATTCCCTTTTTCTTTGAAGGAAAAGGCCAAGTCATGGCTGTATGCCTTACATCCACAGTCAATTAGGACATGGGACAACCTCACAAAAGAGTTTTTCAAAAAGTTCTTCCCTAATCACAAGACTGCGACGATTCGTCAAAATCTGAACAGCTTTGTACAATTAGAAGGTGAAACCTTAGCTAGATATCTTGAGAGATTCAATGAATTGTTGCTTAAGTGTCCCCATCATGGTTTTGAGAAATGGAGACTTGTGCAAATTTTGTATGAAGGTTTAGATGTCTCCACCCGAACAATTGTAGAGTCTATGTGCAATGGACTCTTCACAGATAAAAGTGCTGATGACTCTTGGGCTTTCCTAATTGAAGTTGCCGAAAAAACTCAACAATGGGAGTCCATTCGTGAACCTAGAAAGACTACACCTGTAGATAAGGTCCATAGAATTGAGTCTAATTTTGAGGAAAATGCAAAAATGGCAGCACTAGCAAGAAGAATAGAAGCATTAGAACTTCAGAAAAACGTAAAACCTTCTACCACTGCTTTCTGTGAACATGTCGAAATGGCTATCTGTGATATATGTAACGGTTCTGACCATCAGGTCAGTGATTGTCCGGAAATGCATGCATTCCAAGAATCTAGGCTATAACAGGCACATGCTATGTTTCAAAAACAAGAGCATAACCCTTATTCACAGACCTACAACCCAGGATGGAGGAACCACCCCAATTTTTCATGGTCTAAAGGACCCATTCAAGGAGGACCATCTCAACCCACTCAAAGCTATCAAAACAATCAAGGCTATCAATACCCTAAAAATCCTCAACAGCAGTCGTACCCTCAATACACTGCTGACAAGAAATTGTCTAGCATTGAAGAGAGTATCAATCAGTTGACCCAACATCTGATGAAGAATGAGAAAGCAACTGATCAACGAGTCTCCGCTCTAGAACTACAGATGGGTCAAATTTGCGATGCACTGAATACAAGAGAAAAGGGTAAACTTCCTAGCCAGCCCCAATAGAATCCAAAGAGGATATTTCAAGCAGGAACATCATCTTGCAATGAAACCTCACCCGATCAAGCCCATTCCATCACCACTCTCCGAAGTGGTAAGATTGTTGAGAACAATGTAGGCATACCACAATCAAATAAGTCTGAGCCAAGCATATCATTGCCTACACCACCAAAGAACACCTCCAACTTAGAAAAGGAACCTGAGTACATTAGCGAAGCCGACAATCCCACTGTTGTGAATACCCCTCTAACTCCTAATGCTCATGTTGCTCCATATCCTCAGAGGTTAGTTCGCCAACAGATAAGCACCCACTACAATGAGATGTTAGAACTGTTCAAAAGAGTCAACATCAACATTCCTTTTCTTGAGGCAATTAAGCAAATCCCTGCATATGCCAAATTCCTCAAAGACTTGTGCACTCAAAAGCGCAAGATTAATGTGCACAAACGTGCTTTCTTAGCTGAACAGGTGAGTTCCATCATTCTGAACAAAACTCCACCTAAGTTTAGGGACCCAGGTTGTCCAACAATTTCTTGCACTATAGGAAACCACATGGTCAGTAAAGCTTTATTAGATCTAGGTGCAAGTGTGAACCTCCTGCCATATTCTGTTTATGCGCAGTTAGGTCTTGGAGAATTGAAGCCAACACCCATAACTCTCCAATTGGTGGACCGATCCGTCAAAGTCCCTCGAGGTGTAATTGAGGATGTTTTAATTAAGGTTGATAAGTTCTACTTTCCTGTAGACTTTATTGTCTTAGACACTCAACCTGTACAAAACCCGGATAGTCACATTCCTGTCATTTTAGGACGTCCTTTCTTGGCGACGTCTAATGCGATTATCAATTGTCGTAATGGAGTGTTGAAGCTGTCTTTTGGGAACATGACTGTCGAGCTGAATGTGTTTAATGTTAGTCAACAGCATGTGAATCTTGATGATGAGGATGTACATGAGGTCAATATGATTGAAAGTTTGATACAAGATTCATTGAATGGCATTATGTCAAAAGATCCCTTGCAAGCATGTTTGGAAGATGTTAACTTGGAGTTGTATGATGATGAATACATTGGTGAAGTCCAATCTTTGCTCGAATCTGTACCTCAAATGGACATCACTAAATGGCAGACTACAGTGGAACAACTTCCACTTTCTGAGAAGTCTGTTATATCTTCGGATGAGTCTCCTAAGGCCAAACAGGAATTGAAACCATTACCTGATACTTTGAAGTATGCATTTCTAGGTCCTTCTGATACTTTACCTGTTATCATTTCTTCACGATTAAACATAGAACAGGAAAACAAGCTTTTAGGAGTACTTGAGGAGCAGAAAGAAGCCTTAGGATGGACCATCTCAGATCTCAAAGGGATAAGCCCCACCATTTGCATGCATCACATTAATCTTGAAGAGAATGCCAAACCATCTAGGGAAATGCAAAGGAGACTTAATCCTAACATGAGAGACGTTGTTAAGAGTGAGATCTTGAAGCTACTTGATGCGGGTATCATATGTCCGATTTCAGATAGTAAATGGGTTAGTCCCATTCAAGTTGTGCCTAAGAAGTCAGGCATTACTGTAGTTCGGAACGAAAAGAATGAGTTAGTCCCTTCACGTATAACCACAGGATGGCGAGTATGTATCGACTACAGTAAGTTGAACACAGTAACAAGAAAAGATCACTTCCCCCTTCCCTTCATAGACCAAATGCTAGAACGTGTGTCTGGACACAGTCACTACTGTTTTCTAGATGGCTTTTCCGGTTATAACCAAATTCACATTGCACCGGAAGATCAGGAAAAAACTACATTCACGTGTCCATTTGGGACATTTGCTTTTAGACGTATGCCCTTCGGGCTGTGTAATGCACCTGCTACTTTCCAACGTTACATGATGAGCATTTTTTCAGACATGATAGATAGTTTTCTCGAGATCTTTATGGATGATTTCTCTGTGTTTGGCTCTTCTTTTGACGAATTTTTGGACCATCTAGTCCTTGTGTTATCAAGATGTAAGCAAAAGAATCTGATTTTAAACTGGGAAAAATGCCACTTCATGGTGAAATCCGGCATAGTTCTAGGACACATCGTATCGGAAAAAGGAATTGAAGTAGACAAATCTAAAGTCGACCTCATTCAACATTTACCCCAACCCCACTCTGTGAAGGGGATTCGATCATTTTTAGGTCACGCCGGATTCTACCGGAGATTCATCAAAAATTTTAGCCAAATCTCTCGCCCTTTGTGTAACCTACTTGCCAAAGATGTTGTCTTTAACTTTGATGCTGCGTGTATGAAGGCGTGGGAAGAACTCAAGACTCTCCTCACCTCAGCTCCTATTGTCCAACCACCCGACTGGGAACTACCGTTCGAACTCATGTGTGATGCCTCTGATTACGCCGTTGGCGCTGTTTTAGGACAGCGTGTTGATAGACTACCATATGTGATATACTATGCTAGTAAAACTCTTAATGATGCTCAACTCAACTATTCGACTACCGAGAAGGAGTTACTTGCCGTGGTATTTGCATTAGACAAGTTTAGATCTTATTTGATAGGATCTAAGATCATCATATACACTGACCATGCGGCTTTGAAGTATCTTCTTTCTAAGAAGGATGCTAAAGCTCGCCTTATTCGATGGATACTCTTATTACAGGAATTCGACATCGAAATCCGTGATAAGAAAGGTTGTGCGAATTTGGTTGCTGATCACTTGTCCCGATTAACTAGTGAGTCTATTGATGAATCTGAGCTGATTAGAGAATCATTCCCTGATGAACAATTGATGTCTGTGTCAAACCTTCCTTGGTTTGCCGACATTGTTAACTACCTTGCTACAGGTAGAATGCCCTCACAGTGGTCGAGACAAGACCGCTCCAAGTTCTTGGCTGAAGTTAAACATTTCCTTTGGGACGACCCATATTTGTTTAAATACTGCCGAGACCAAATCATTAGGAGGTGTGTCCCCCACACCGAACAGAAAGATGTGATATCTTTCTATCATGACCAAGCATGTGGAGGCCATTTCAGTGCCAAGAAAACCGCTGCAAAGATCTTGCAGTGTGGATTCTATTGGCCATCATTGTTCAAGGATTGCCATGATTATTGTGTTTCTTGTGAGCGCTGTCAAAAGCTAGGAAGCATTTCGAGGAGAAACATGATGCCATTGAACCCCATTTTGATTGTGGAGATTTTTGATGTTTGGGGGATCGACTTCATGGGTCCATTCCCTATTTCTGACGGTAGATTGTACATCCTAGTCGCAGTTGATTACGTTTCTAAGTGGGTAGAAGCCATAGCAACCAGAACAAATGACCACAAGGTGGTACTTTCATTTCTAAAGGAAAACATATTTGCACGTTTTGGTACCCCTAGAGCTATCATCAGTGACGGCGGTTCACATTTTCGTAACAAGTACTTTGAGTCTTTAGTACGCAAGTATGGCATAACCCACAAGGTTGCAACTCTGTACCACCCTCAGACAAGCGGACAAGTAGAAGTTTCTAATAGGGAAATTAAGCACATTCTGGAGAAGACGGTCAACCCGTCAAGGAAAGATTGGTCATTGAGATTGAATGATGCTTTGTGGGCCTAGAGAACAGCTTATAAGACACCAATTGGCATGTCCCCTTATCGTCTGGTGTATGGAAAGCCATGTCATCTTCCTGTGGAATTAGAACATCGAGTTTACTGGGCTATCAAGAAACTTAACTTTTCTCTCGACAAGGCGGGTGCACAACGGAAACTTCAACTCAACGAGTTGGAAGAATTGAGAAATGAGGCTTATGACAGTGCCAGGTTATATAAGCAGAAGATGAAGATATTTCATGACAAGCGTATTCTACGCAAATCCTTCACTCCTGGTCAGAAAGTCTTGATGTATGACTCCCGATTACATCTTTTTCCAGGAAAACTGCGTTCCAGATGGAAGGGTCCATACCTAGTACGCACAGTTTTTCCTCATGGAGCTGTAGAGCTGGAGGATGTCTCCAACAAGAACGTTTTCAAAATCAACGGGCAGAGATTAAAGCCATTCCTTGAGCCATTCCCACCCGACATTGAAACAACCAACCTGGAGGACCCAGTCTATGTGGACTAAACTGGTCCACTCTTTCCCTAAATAACCAAAAAGTTTTCCAAATGTTTCCCTAAAAACCAAAATTTGTCTTTTTCCCATCAAAACCAAATGTCTCCCAACAAAACCAAATTTTTTCCAAAAAGTCCAATCCCATTAAAAACCAAAATTTTCTTGTAGATAATGTGTTAGTTAAATTTCCTTTTGTATATATTGTGCTCGTCCATTGTGACTCCTAATATGATGGATTTTTGCCTTGAATAACGGAGTTTTAATCGAGCTTTCGCCGTACAATCGGGTATTCTCTCTCCTTTTACTCTACTCAGCATGTCCCTTTCCATATGTTGTATTTTAATTCTTTCCATATTTTGAAACATTGAGGACAATGTTTAGTTTAGGTTTGGGGGTATAGAGTAGATACCATGATAATATGCCATAATTGAAAACGAACTCCTTCTTCTTTTGAAAAAATCGAAAAAATTCAAAAAAAAAAAAAAAAAAAAAAAAAAAAGTTAAAAAATTGAAAAAACATAAAAATGGAGCTCATTTACCTTGAAATGTTGACTCTTGTGCAAATATGTATTTTTATTAGGAGTCTTAGTCTAGATATTTAGGCACCCTGATTCTAACACAATTCACATAGTGATAAGAAATTTGCACGCGCACGATCTACCAATACATGTATGGTCTCGATCTTCAAGGTGTTTGATAGGAAGTTACGATTGCCAATCACTTTAGAATACTGAACGAAACTTGACTAGCTTGTTCTTTGGTTGGTTGGGATAGAAGGTGGAGGTTACATTAAGAAAGACAACCATCGAATTTAACTGGGTGCATCAAAAAGGGCTACCTCTTGCAAAGTGTCATGTAATTTTTGTTTCCTTTTGTATTTGTATCAAAAGTGTTTCCTTGTTCTAAAAAAAAAAAAAATCAAGTATTTTTCAATTCCATCATCTCTTGTTCTAAAAATAAAAAGAGAATAGTCAATGTAAATAAGAGTCATGTAAAGAGTCATTTTGTTGTTTCATTGTAATAAGCAAGGAGGGTGTATGCCATTGATGTACAACGCGAGTAATTGTGAAATACCTCCAACTCATTCACAATTCTCGTAAAGTCCGGACAGCTAGCTAGATTTCGACCTCAGTTCTTAGCCTGAGAAACTATCTCTTGGTGATTAGTAGTCATAACTTCAGATCTTTCTTTACACATGTGTAGATACACTTTACACTCTTATCACATGTCTTTTTTTGTTATCAGTGCTAGGATTGTGCCTTTGATAGCTAGATTGACATCTCCATTTTGCTGTGAGCTTAAACTGTTTTGCACATGTCACATTTGATGGAATCTGAGCTTATATTTTGACCTAGAACTTTGTAGGTACGTTCTAAGCAAACCTTCACGAGACTTCAACTCGTCCACTAGGGACACTTAGTGGTTTAAAAGGCTTAGTGCATACGCTAAATGCATTCGAGAGACCAGCGACAGTGGTATAGGTAGGATTTCCTTAGTTTTGTTTTACTTGAGGACAAGTAAATTCAGGTTTGGGGGTATTTGATGAGTGCTAAATGCATATTTCTATATATTTTCTTGGCATTTAACTCATCTTTTGTGCATTAATTCTACATTTTATCCCATATTCTGTATTTTCATTGTTTTCAAGAATAAATATTTTTCTTACTTAATTCTGCATTTTTAGGTAATAAATAAGTCTGGATAACTTGCGGAGCGGAAAAGAGCTGAAGAGTGGTGAAAAGCCGGGAGGAATTACACAAGGAAGCCGCGAAGAATGTTGTGCACAAGACCAAAAGGCTAGAAGTGGGCTTGAAGAGGAAAATTGTTCTTAAAGAAGAAATGGGCTCAGAATTATCCAAGCCCAACTTATCTCCCAAACTCATTTCCCAACCCATATTCTATACCCAAAAGCCTAAAACCCAAATCCATACCCGCTTGCGTCTTCAGCCGTCAGATCAGTTCTCAGAAGCATCCGACGGTCGCTCCCTTGCTGTGCATCAAAGTTTGATATCTCTCCGCCTTACACTACAGTACCTAACTCCATCAAGTACCGTTCGTTTCGTTGTATCTCTTCATCCGACGGTCGCTCATCGCCTGCCTCCGCATCGCCGTCAGATCCACCTACCATCTTCCCATCCATCGCTCCTTGTCGCAGATCATCAAACCTCGCTGCACCCGCCTAACACCCAAGTATCGAACAACCCTATACCCCTAGCCAAACTCCCCCTAACCCAAATCACTCGACCTCTTCTCCTCCATACCCTGTTGCAGACCACCACCACCTTCTACACCTGCTCTGCCATCGCTAACCACACTCCCTATGCCACCAAATCACTCTACTCTACCTATAACCAAAACCCATCATCACTATCACGTTTTACCTCTTTTTCATCAACTAATCTCCTCAATTCTCATCTCTCATCACTGAAACCCTAGGTGAGAATTGAAGATATAAGTTGATGTTAGAGCAGCAATTGGAGCAGGAGATGACCCAGGAAAGCAGAAGAAGAGTGGGTCGACGAGAGAGTGAGTATCTCATCAAATTAGGAAACCAAATTTTACCTAATTTCTGTTTTTGGGGAAAAGGGGGCTGTGAACCCTAAACTGCTAATTGGGGGGTATAAATTTGTATTATGTGGTGTGTGTGAAACTCTCTGGTATCTCTGGGCTAGCCAGTGAGCACTATTAGCAATTCATTTTCAATTCATGTTGAATCTTCTTATGCATAAAAATTGACTGTGAATTGTATGCTGTGTAATGTGGAGCATGTTTATACCTGTTAGCATCATGATTACAAGCATATCCATGTTCTAATTCACTTGCTAGGGCTTAGAGGAAGCTCTTGATCATATGCTAGGAATGTTAATGTATCTGTGTTCTTTTGTTGAGCTGAATTGCCTTAGGATGATTGCTTAGTCATTTGAGCTACCTGCTTGTGATCACCTGTGCTGTTAGAAGACAGCTGATACTAGGAGTAGCTAGGTCTTTGGCCAAGATTTCAATCCACTAGAGAGACTGCCTTAAGCCAAACTAGCTAGAGAAGCTAAATGCCTGTGATCAGTTGTGCTGATTAAAGACAACTGATGCTAGGGGTAATTTGGCTAGGATAGTTAGTAGAATCCTCATTGTAATCTTTCAGGAAAGAACAAGACATACATTGCATCATAATTTCCTTAGCCTAGGGTCAAGTAGTGGAATCAAAAGCCTTAGTATCTTCCTTTGAACTCAGATAACCTTAGAAATTCCCCAAAGAAAACTTTAGCAAATCCTCCAAGTCCCTGTGGACAAACCCTTATTTACTTTTTCTTGCTTCAACTTCCCTGTGCACTTGCAGGCTAGTTTAGGTAGTTCTTTTCCTGACACACCAGGGGTCACCGACCCCCATTAGATTTTGAAAGCTCTAAACATCAAGGCTGAATTGGGGGCCCTGGAAAAATAATTGGGGACCCTAGCTATAAGACAAAAAAGGTCATGAAATAGTAATTGGGAGTTATCCCTTATCCCAAACTTTTTTAAATGGCTAAACTACCCCAAATCATTAGTGGTAATTAAGTTAATTAATTGTTAATTAGTTTAATTAGATTAAAATCAGATTTAGGGATAAAATTTTGATAAAAGAAAAATTGTATTTTTGTGTTGTGGAGAGGAAGAAGTTGAGTTTTTGGGGGATTCCAGTAGAGGAATCATATTGCTCAAAATGAAGGAACCAATCCTCAAAATGAAGAACCTGAAGCTCAAAACAATCAGGTAAACTTCCTATACTCTTCAAATTGTATGAATGATGCCCCAAGTGGTCGATTCATGTATACTATGCAACTCATCAGACAGAGGGTCGTTAAGTCGAGAGGATAATAAACGAACGACTCTAAGGAGTCGTCAATTACTTGACACAACGTTTGACGACTCAAACCTGCAACTTTTGCAGGTTACGAAAAATCGTCAACCAAGTGTGATATAATTGACGACTCCAGCTAGTTAGGTCATATAAAGTCGTTAAATTAATATGTTTAGAACCCAACGACTCTAAAACTTTTTAATCTCTGAAGATGTTACTCTTAGGGTCGTTAATTAGGCATTCCTATATACTGACGACCCTAGCGATCCATTTCATAGATCAAGGGTCGGCAAGCAAAATTTATAAAACCAAACGACCCTTCAACATCGTTAACGACTTCACATGACGACCTTTCAACATAGTTAACGACTACAACCATTTGACATGACGACCCTTCCTATTTTTTAAACAGGGAACAAATTTTGTATCATATGGAGTCGTTAGCGATTTAGAAATCCCTAGACGACACTATTCTAGGGCAGAAAACCAGATTTAAGGTCGTTATCTACTACACCATAATGGTTAACGATTTTTTATCAATTCAACATGCGTATAAAAAATCGTTAAGCAATAAAAAACCGTGGTTAACGACCCTGGAACTGTAACTGCAATTTTGCAGTTGAAAACCTGATGAGTGCCAAATATTGTATATTTTTTTCCCTTTTTGTTGGCATTTAACTCATCTTTTATGCATTAATTCTACATTTTATCCCATATTCTGTATTTTCATTGTTTTCAAGAATAAATATTTTTCTTACTTAATTTTGCATTTTTAGGTAATAAATAAAGATTGGATGAGTTGCGGAGCAAAAAGAGCAGAAAAGTGGTGAAAATCCGGGAGAAATTACGCAAGGAAGCCGCAAAGAATGGAGCGCACGTCCAAAAAGCTGGAAATGGGCTCAAGAAGAAGAAAGTTGCTCTTAAAGAAGAAGTGGGCTCAAGGTTTTCCAAGCCCAAACTCATTTCCCAAACCCATATTCTATACCCAAAAGCCTAAAACCCAAATCCATACCCGCTTGCGTCTTCAGCCGTCAGATCAGTTCTCAGGAGCATCCGACGGTCGCTCCCTTGCTGTGCATCGAAGTTTGATATCTCCGCCTTACACTACAGTACCTAACTCCATCAAGTACCGTTCGTTTCGTCGTATCTCTTCATCCGACGGTCGCTCATCGCCTGCCTCCGCATCGCCGTCAGATCCACCTACCATCTTCCCATCCATCGGTCCAGCTTCGCGAAACATCAAAATCCTCTACACCTGCTCAACACCCTAGTACCCGAACCCTACACCCATTAGCCAAACACACCCTTCTCCCAAATCCATCGAAACCATCTTTCCCCCCCCCCCCCTCTCTGCAACAGTACCACCATGTCCGTCTCCATCACCACTACCTTCCCCCAAATCACTCCACTATCTTCTCCCCAAATCACTCTATCACCACCACACAAAACCCATCATCACTATCACGTTTTACCTCTTTTTCATCAACTAATCTCCTCAATTTCTCATCTCTCATCACTGAAACCCTAGGTGAGAAATTGGGGATATAAGTTGATGTTAGAGCAGCAATTGAGCAGGAGATGAACGAGAAGAAGTAATTGGAGAGTGGGTCGACGAGATGGAGCGAGTATCTCATCAACATTAGGTAAATCAATTTCACCTGATTTTCTGATTTTGGGGAAAAGGGGCTGTGAACCCTAATTCTGATAGGGGGGTATAAATTGGTGTTATGTGGAGTGTGTGAAAGACACTGTGTATCTCTCTGGACTAGCCAGTAGAGAATTAGAACAATTTTAATTTTGCAATTCCAATTTCTGATTTTTGCATAACTGTTGACAGTTGAAAGTTGCATATGTTTTTAGTTATCTCAAATGTTGCTAGTTGTATCTGAATTATCACATATGATGAATGTTATTGCTTTATCCATGTTTAGCATGAGCTAAATAGCATCAGGCCAAGGCTCAGCTGAAGCCTTGTGCACTGTCAAGTGACTAGAAGCTAGGATAGTTACTTCCATGCTCTGTTTTGCTTGAGCAAATGGGAGATACCAATGCACATAGTGCCTGTGATTGGCTGTGCTGTCAAAAGACAGCCAATGCTAGGGGCAGACTATTGAGCAATTTAGTATTCTTCTATTTCTAGATGTATGCATAGGATCAAACTCAACCTAGAAACATGTCATTTGATTAGGACACAAGGTGGATCCTAAGCCTTGGCTTACCCACCAATTCCTTCTCAGTCACTTACATTTTCAGTTCTGTGTGCTTTCAATTCAGTTTATTTTCTTGCCTTTTTTTTCTCTTGCACTTTGAAGCCTTTTGTGCACTGAAGTCAGTGCACAATCCTCACCTGCCCTTGGCTTCCAAGCCTTGGTTCTTTGCTGCTTTACCTTGCTGTTTTCTTAGCTGTTTCTTTGCTGCTTTACCTTGCACCCTTGGTTCATGCTATTTACCTTGCTTTGCTCACTGCCATAGTGCATTGTCACCATTGTTAGCTTAGGTTTCTCTTGTATGCTCCCACTCCCTGTGGACTGACCCCCTGCTTACCTTCTATATCATAACTTGGCCTTGTATACTTGCAAGCTTTTGTGTGTCTTTGCTTGTCACACCAAGTTTTTGGCGCCGCTGCCGGGGAGTGGTACTGCCATCTGCTGTTACCTGAGCTGCTGCTGCAAAGCCTGCTGCTGCTGTTGCCTTCTCTGCTGAGCTGCTGCTGCTGCTGTGGTGCTGCTCCAAGCCAAAGCCTGCTGTTGCTGCTGTTGGTGCTTCCTCTGCCAAGCTCTGCTGGGCTGCCAACTGAAGCTGTCAACTGGGCTTGTGCACCCTCTGCTGCTGGGCTCTGAACCAACTGAGCTGGGCTTGAACCAACTGAGCTGGGCTTGCAACTTCTGCTCCTGGGCTTCGCTGCAGATTCTGCTGGGCTCTGCTCCACCTGTTGCTGCTGGGCTTGGACGTGAGCTGCTTAGGACGATCATAAAGCCCAACTGGGCTGTGCAACTAAAAGGGGACTAAAAGCCTATTTTTGGGCTTCCCTCCAAAAAACAAGTAAGCCTAACCCATGAGTTAACCCACTTGGGCCTCATTTAAATTCAAATTCGGGCTTGTAATAATTAATTTAATTATTTATTTGGGATTGTAATAATTTTTTATTTTCTTTTTCTTTTTTATTTGGGACTGTAATTATTTTTTTGTTTTTTTTTATTTTTCTTTTATTTTTCTTTTTTCTTTTATGGGTTTGTTTAATTATTATTATTGTTTTTATTTTCTTTTATGAGTTGTGATAATTTATGCTAGGTTTAGTTCAAAATTTTTTTTCCAAAGCCCAAATTTTTTAAACCAAAAACAAAACCCCTTCTTTAAAACCAACCCATTCAAAACCAAATCTTCATAACCCTTGTGGGCCAAACTGTTTCCGATTGCTCTGTCTGACCAACATGTTAGTTAAGGTACCTACTAGGACATGATTGTGACCTACAGAGACCAGACAAACAGACTTGTTAGAATTAACCCAGACGAACCTATCGAAATTCTAAGTTCTGAGGGAGACAGTCCAGATCAACCAGAAACAATGGGAGAACCCCGTACCCTCAAGGATTATATGTACCCAACTAGAGCCAGTCAACCTTCTTGTATTTTGCTGCCCGAGGCTAATGGCCATTATGAGCTGAAATCAAGCACAATACAGATGCTTACTATTTTTAGAGGTGTTGAGAATGAAAACCCGTACCACGTGAGAGAATTCGAGGAAATTTGTGGAACTCTGCGTTTCACTCAAATGACCGACGAAACCCTGAAGTTAAGGCTTTTTCCTTTCTCCCTGAAAGATAAGGCAAAGGCCTGGCTCTATGCTTTACAGCCTCAATCCATCATGACATGGGATGACCTCATAAAGGAGTTTTTCAAAAAGTTTTTCCCGAACCACAAGACTGCGACAATTCGTCAAAGTCTGAATAGCTTTGTGCAATTAGAAGGTGAGACCTTAGCTAGATACCTGGAGAGATTCAATGAATTATTGCTCCAATGTCCCCATCATGGTTTTGAAAAATGGAGACTTGTGCAAATTTTGTATGAAGGTCTAGATGTGTCCACCCGAACAACGGTTGAGTCGATGTGTAATGGTCTATTCGTAGATAAAACTGCTGACGCGTCTTGGGACTTCTTGATTGAAGTAGCTGAAAAGACGCAACAGTGGGAATCCATCCGTGAAACCAGAAAGACTACATCCGAAGCAAAGGCTTTTAGGATTGAAGCGGATTTTGAGGGAAGAGCAAACATGGCATCAATAGTTAGGAGATTAGAAGAGTTAGAACTACATAAAAATTCAAAACCTTCCACCACTACTCTCCGAGAACATGTCGCTTCGTCTGTTTGTGCTGCTTGTAACGACCCCAACCATCAATTCCAAAATTGTCCAGATTTGCTTGCAGTCCAGGAGTCTAGGCTTGAACAGGCACATGCCATGTTTCAAAAACCAGAGCATAACCCTTATTCACAGACCTACAATCCAGGATGGAGAAACCACCCTAACTTTTCATGGTCAAAAGGACCCACTCAAGGAGGACCATCTCAACCCAATCAGAGCTATCAAAACAATCAGGGATATCAGAACAATCAAGGTTATCAACACCCGAGAAACCCTCAACAACAATCAAACTCTCAACAACAATCATATCCTCAACACAATACCGACAAGAGATTATCCACCCTAGAGGAAATGTTCCAGAGTTTGATGCAAAGTCAGAAAAATCTAGATCAAAAGATGGATCAAATATGTGAGAGAGAAAAGGGTAAACTTCCGAGCCAACCCCAACAAAATCCAAAGAGGATATTTCAAACAGGCACAACATCCTGCACTGAAACCTCACCTGATCAAATCCATGCCATTACCACCCTCCGAAGTGGTAAAGTCATCGAGAACAACGTGGGCGAACCTAATGAATCTGATACAAATTCCACGCTGTCTCCACAACCCCAGAAAACCAAAGAATCTGAGCAAGTTGGAAAATCTGACAATTCTACTGCTGTGAATGTCCCTTTGCCAACTCATCTTCCTGTTGCCCCATTTCCTCAAAGATTGATCTATCAACAGAAAAGTACCCATTACAATGAGATGTTAGATCTGTTCAAGAGAGTCAACATCAACATTCCTTTTCTTGAAGCAATCAAGCAAATCCCTGCTTATGCCAAATTCCTCAAAGACTTGTGCACTCAAAAGCGCAAGCTCAATGTGCAAAAACGTGCTTTCTTAGCTGAGCAGGTAAGTTCCATCATTCTGAACAAAACTCCACCCAAGTTTAGGGATCCAGGATGTCCAACAATTTCTTGCACTATAGGAGAACACACGGTCAATAAAGCGTTATTAGACCTAGGTGCAAGTGTTAACCTACTGCCATATTCTGTTTATGAGCAGTTAGGTCTTGGGGAGTTGAAACCAACATCTATCACTCTACAACTGGCAGACCGATCTGTCAAGATTCCTCGTGGAGTGGTCGAAGATGTTTTGATCAAGGTTGACAAATTCTATTTTCCCGTAGACTTCATTGTCTTAGACACTCAACCTGTACAAAACCCAGACTGTCACATTCCTGTCATCTTAGGACGTCCTTTCTTGGCTACGTCCAACGCGATCATCAATTGTCGGAATGGAGTGTTAAAACTGTCTTTTGGTAACATGACGGTAGAATTGAATGTGTTCGATATTAGTCAACAACCTGTGAATCTTGATGATGATGATGTGCATGAAGTTAATATGATTGAAGGATTAATGCAAGATTCGTTGACTAACATTCTATCCGTCGACCCCTTTCAAGCATGTATGGAGAACTTTAACCCTGATTCCTATGATGATGCATACTGTAGTGACGTCCTATCTCTGCTCGAATCTGTACCTCAAATGGACGTCACTGAAAGGAAATATGAAGTGGAACCACCCCTACTCTCTGATTCCAAGCTTATTCCATCCATTGTTGAGCCACCCAAGCTTGAATTGAAAACATTGCCTAGTACGTTGAAGTACGCATTCCTAGGTTCTTCTGATACTTTACCTGTCATTATTTCATCATGTTTAGACACGGAACAGGAAAGTAAGCTTTTAGAAGTACTTAAGGAACACAAAGAGGCCTTAGGATGGACCATCTCAGATCTCAAAGGAATTAGTCCCACCATTTGCATGCACCACATTAACCTTGAAGAGAATGCCAAACCATCGAGGGAAATGCAAAGGAGACTTAATCCTAACATGAGAGATGTAGTCAAAGGAGAGATCCTGAAACTACTTGATGCGGGTATCATATACCCAATTCCCGATAGCAAATGGGTTAGTCCCATTCAAGTTGTGCCTAAGAAGTCAGGCATTACTGTAGTTCAGAACGACAAGAATGAATTAGTCCCTACTCGTACAACCACAGGATGGCGAGTATGCATCGACTACAGGAAGTTGAACACAGTAACAAGGAAGGATCACTTCCCGCTCCCTTTCATTGACCAAATGCTAGAACGTGTGTCTGGACACAGTCACTACTGTTTTCTAGATGGCTTTTCCGGTTATAACCAAATTCACATTGCTCCAGAAGATCAGGAAAAAACTACATTCACGTGTCCATTTGGGACGTTTGCTTATAGACGTATGCCCTTCGGGTTGTGTAATGCACCTGCTACTTTTCAGCGTTGCATGATGAGCATTTTTTCTGACATGATAGATAGTTTTCTCGAGATCTTTATGGATGATTTCTCTGTTTTTGGTTCCTCGTTTGACGAATGTTTGAAGCATCTTGCCCTCGTGATATCCAGATGTAAAGAAAAGAACCTTGTTCTAAATTGGGAAAAATGCCATTTTATGGTGAATTCAGGAATAGTTCTAGGACACATCATCTCAGAAAAGGAATTGAAGTGGATAAAGCTAAAGTTGACCTCATTCAACATCTACCACAACCTTGCTCTGTGAAGGAGATCAGATCATTTCTAGGTCATGCTGGTTTTTACCGGCGATTCATCAAAGATTTCAGCAAAATCTCCAGACCTCTGTGCAGTCTTCTCTCCAAAGATGTTGCCTTCAATTTCGATGCTGCTTGTGTGAAGGCATGGGAGGAATTAAAAACCCTTCTCACCACCGCTCCTATAGTCCGACCACCCGATTGGAAGCTTCCGTTCGAACTTATGTGTGATGCCTCTGATTATGCTGTTGGTGCTGTTTTAGGACAGCGAGTTGATAGACTACCATATGTGATATACTATGCTAGCAAAACCCTTAATGATGCCCAACTCAATTATTCAACTACCGAGAAGGAATTGCTTGCCGTCGTTTTCGCATTAGACAAGTTTAGATCTTATCTGATAGGGTCTAAGATCATCATATACACAGACCATGCGGCTTTGAAGTATCTTCTTTCCAAGAAGGATGCTAAAGCTCGCCTTATTCGATGGATACTCTTATTACAGGAATTCGATCTCGAAATCCGTGATAAGAAAGGTTGTGAGAATGTGGTTGCTGATCATTTGTCTAGATTAACTTTAGAGTCTATTGATGAATGTGAGCTGATTAGAGAATCATTCCCAGATGAACAGCTGATGTCTATCTCAGACCTTCCTTGGTTTGCTGATATTGTTAACTACCTCGCTACAGGTAGGATGCCCTCACGTTGGTCGAGACAAGACCGCTCTAAATTCCTGGCTGAAGTCAAACATTTCCTTTGGGATGACCCATATTTGTTTAAGTACTGTCCAGACCAAATCATTAGGAGATGTGTCCCCAACACTGAACAGAAAGATGTGATATCTTTCTGTCATGACCAGCATGTGGAGGCCATTTCAGTGCCAAGAAAACCGCTGCAAAGATCTTGCAGTGTGGATTCTATTGGCCATCATTGTTCAAGGATTGCCATGATTATTGTGTTGCTTGTGAACGCTGTCAAAAGCTAGGAAGCATTTCGAGGAGAAACATGATGCCATTGAACCCCATTTGATTGTGGAGATTTTTGAGTTTGGGGGATAGACTTCATGGGTCCATTTCCCATGTCTGACAGCAAGTTGTACATCCTAGTCGCAGTTGATTACGTTTCTAAGTGGGTAGAAGCCATAGCAACCAGAACAAATGACCACAAGGTGGTACTTTCATTTCTAAAGGAGAACATATTTGCACGTTTTGGTACCCCTAGAGCTATCATCAGTGACGGCGGTTCACATTTTCGTAACAAGTACTTTGAGTCTTTAGTACGCAAGTATGGCATAACTCACAAGGTTGCTACTCCGTACCACCCTCAGACTAGTGGACAAGTGGAAGTGTCTAATAGGGAAATTAAGCACATTCTGGAGAAGACGGTCAACCCGTCCAGGAAAGATTGGTCATTGAGATTGAATGATGCTTTGTGGGCCTACAGAACAGCTTATAAGACACCAATTGGCATGTCCCCCTATCGTCTAGTGTATGGAAAGCCGTGCCATCTACCTGTGGAATTAGAACATCGTGCCTACTGGGCAATCAAAGAGCTGAACTTCTCTGGACGAAGCTGGAATTCAAAGGAAACTTCAACTCAACGAGTTGGAAGAATTGAGAAATGAGGCTTATGACAGTGCCAAGCTGTACAAGCAGAAGATGAAGATGTTTCATGACAAGCGTATTCTACGCAAATCCTTCACTCCTGGTCAGAAAGTCTTGCTGTATGACTCCCGATTACATCTTTTTCCAGGAAAACTGCGTTCTAGATGGAAGGGTCCGTACCTAGTACGCACAGTTTTTCCTCATGGAGCTGTAGAGCTGGAGGATGTCTCCAACAAGAACGTTTTCAAAGTCAACGGGCAGAGATTAAAGCCATTCCTTGAGCCATTTCCACCCGACATTGAAACAACCAACCTGGAGGACCCAGTCTATGTGGACTAAACTGGTCCACTCTTTCCCTAAATAACCAAAAAGTTTTCCAAATCTTTCCCTAAAAACCAAAATTTTTTCGTTTTCCCATCAAAACCAAATGTTTCCCAACAAAACCAAATTTTTTTCCAAAAAGTCCAATCCCATTAAAAACCAAATTTTCTTGTAGATAATGTGTTAGTTAAATTTCCTTTTGTATATTTTGTGCTCATCCATTGTGACTCCTAATATGATGGATTTTTGCCTTGAATAACGAGAGTTTTAATCGAGCTGCCGCCGTACAATCGGGTATCTCTCTCCTTTTACTCTACTCAGCATGTTCCTCTTCATATATTGTTTTATAATTCTTTCCATATTTTGAAACATTGAGGACAATGTTTAGTTTAGGTTTGGGGGTATAGAGTAGATACCATGATAATTTGCCATAATTGAAACGAACTCCTTCTTTTTGAAAAAATTGAAAAATTCGAAAAAAAAATTGAAAAATCAAAATTGAAAAAAAAAATTAAAAATGAAAAATCATAAAAATGGAGCTCATTTACCTTGAAATGTTGACTCTTGTGCAAATATGTAATTATTAGGAGTCTTAGTCTAGATATTTAGGCACCCTGATTCTAGCACAATTCACATAGTGATAAGAAATTTGCACGCGCACGATCTACCAATACATGTTTGGCCTCGATCTTCAAGGTGTTTGATAGGAAGTTACGATTGCCAATCACTTTAGAATACTGAACGAAACTTGACTAGCTTGTTCTTTGGTTGGTTGGGATAGAAGGTGGAGGTTACATTAAGAAAGACAACCATCGAATTTAACTGGGTGCATCAAAAAGGGCTACCTCTTGCAAAGTGTCATGTAATCTTTTGTTTCTTTTTGTTATGTATCAAAAGTGTTTCCTTGTCTAAAAAAAAAAAAAAAAAAAAAAAAAAAAATCAGAAAAATACAAAAAAAAAATCAAGTATTTATCAATTCCATCATCTCTTGTTCCAAAATAAAAAGAGAATAGTCAATGTAAATAAGAGTCATGTAAATAGTCATCTTTGTTGTTTCGTTGTAATAAGCAAGGAGGGTGTATGCCATTGATGTACAACGCGAGTAATTGTGAAATACCTCCAACTCATTCACAATTCTCGTAAAGTCCGGACAGCTAGCTAGATTTCGACCTCAGTTCTTAGCCTGAGAACTATCTCTTGGTGATTAGTAGTCATAACTTCAGATCTTTCTTTACACATGTGTAGATACACTTTACACTCTTATCACATGTTTTTTTGTTATCAGTGCTAGGATTGTGCCTTCGATAGCTAGATTGACATCTCCATTTTGCTGTGAGCTTAAACTGTTTTGCACATGTCACATTTGATGGAATCTGAGCTTATATTTTGACCTAGAACTTTGTAGGTACGTTCTAAGCAAACCTTCACGAGACTTCAACTCGTCCACTAGGGACACTAGTGGTTTAAAAGGCTTAGTGCATACGCTAAATGCATTCGAGAGACCAGCGACAGTGGTATAGTTAGGATTTCCTTAGTTTTGTTTTACTTGAGGACAAGTAAAATTCAGGTTTGGGGGTATTTGATGAGTGCCAAATATTGTATATTTTTATCCCTTTTTGTTGGCATTTAACTCATCTTTTATGCATTAATTCTACATTTTATCCCATATTCTGTATTTTCATTGTTTTCAAGAATAAATATTTTCTTACTTAATTTTGCATTTTTAGGTAATAAATAAAGATTGGATGAGTTGCGGAGCAAAAAGAGCAGAAAAGTGGTGAAAAGCCGGAAAAGAGGGGAGAAATTACGCAAGGAAGCCGCAAAGAATGGAGCGCACGTCCAAAAAGCTGGAAATGGGCTCAAGAAGAAGAAAGTTGCTCTTAAAGAAGAAGTGGGCTCAAGGTTTTCCAAGCCCAAACTCATTTCCCAAACCCATATTCTATACCCAAAAGCCTAAAACCCAAATCCATACCCGCTTGCGTCTTCAGCCGTCAGATCAGTTCTCAGGAGCATCCGACGGTCGCTCCCTTGCTGTGCATCGAAGTTTGATATCTCCGCCTTACACTACAGTACCTAACTCCATCAAGTACCGTTCGTTTCGTCGTATCTCTTCATCCGACGGTCGCTCATCGCCTGCCTCCGCATCGCCGTCAGATCCACCTACCATCTTCCCATCCATCGGTCCAGCTTCGCGAAACATCAAAATCCTCTACACCTGCTCAACACCCTAGTACCCGAACCCTACACCCATTAGCCAAACACACCCTTCTCCCAAATCCATCGAAACCATCTTTCCCCCCCCCCCCCCCCCCCTCTCTGCAACAGTACCACCATGTCCGTCTCCATCACCACTACCTTCCCCCAAATCACTCCACTATCTTCTCCCCAAATCACTCTATCACCACCACACCTAAACCCATCATCACTATCACGTTTTACCTCTTTTTCATCAACTAATCTCCTCAATTTCTCATCTCTCATCACTGAAACCCTAGGTGAGAAATTGGGGATATAAGTTGATGTTAGAGCAGCAAATTGGAGCAGGAGATGAACGAGAAGAAGTAATTGGAGAGTGGGTCGACGAGATGGAGCGAGTATCTCATCAACATTAGGTAAATCAATTTCACCTGATTTTCTGATTTTGGGGAAAAGGGGCTGTGAACCCTAATTCTGATAGGGGGGGTATAAATTGGTGTTATGTGGAGTGTGTGAAAGACACTGTGTATCTCTCTGGACTAGCCAGTAGAGAATTAGAACAATTTTAATTTTGCAATTCCAATTTCTGATTTTTGCATAACTGTTGACAGTTGAAAGTTGCATATGTTTTTAGTTATCTCAAATGTTGCTAGTTGTATCTGAATTATCACATATGATGAATGTTATTGCTTTATCCATGTTTAGCATGAGCTAAATAGCATCAGGCCAAGGCTCAGCTGAAGCCTTGTGCACTGTCAAGTGACTAGAAGCTAGGATAGTTACTTCCATGCTCTGTTTTGCTTGAGCAAATGGGAGATACCAATGCACATAGTGCCTGTGATTGGATGTGCTGTCAAAAGACAGCCAATGCTAGGGGCAGACTATTGAGCAATTTAGTATTCTTCTATTTCTAGATGTATGCATAGGATCAAACTCAACCTAGAAACATGTCATTTGATTAGGACACAAGGTGGATCCTAAGCCTTGGCTTACCCACCAATTCCTTCTCAGTCACTTACATTTTCAGTTCTGTGTGCTTTCAATTCAGTTTATTTTCTTGCCTTTTTTCTCTTGCACTTTGAAGCCTTTTGTGCACTGAAGTCAGTGCACAATCCTCACCTGGCCCTTGGCTTCCAAGCCTTGGTTCTTTGCTGCTTTACCTTGCTGTTTTCTTAGCTGTTTCTTTGCTGCTTTACCTTGCACCCTTGGTTCATGCTATTTACCTTGCTTTGCTCACTGCCATAGTGCATTGTCACCATTGTTAGCTTAGGTTTCTCTTGTATGCTCCCACTCCCTGTGGACTGACCCCCTGCTTACCTTCTATATCATAACTTGGCCTTGTATACTTGCAAGCTTTTGTGTGTCTTTGCTTGTCACACCAAAACCTAATTTTTTTAGTTCACTTACGACGATGAATCGGTGAGAATTTTTTTTCTCAGAAGTCGTTAATGGAATGGGAAACAGTGGGAGAGAGGGAGCGGAGGAGAAGAAAAATGGGAGGAGGAGAAATTATTAGAGAAGGGTAAAATAGTTATTTCACCAACATTTTGGAAGCCCCATATATCTTTTGGTGTGGGTATAAAATGTGTCATGACCCCCAATTAGTTTCCATGGCCCCCAATTAGGCCTTGCTAAACATCCGTACACATTTTAGTTTTAATCATGTCTTACTGCCTCCACAAAATTCTTGCGAATAGCATATACTATATATCTTGTGCAGTTGTAAAACCAACTTCTTTCTATCCAAATCGAAAAACCTACCTAAAATTAAGGATTTTAATAAATTTAATCTTTATTTTACCGAAAAAAGAACCATCCCTAGAGTTTGTTTATCTTTCAGAGTTAGTTTACTGTCTTGGTTAAAAAAATATATTTATCCCTCTTCTACGAATTCTCCAAATGAATATCTAAGTAGTTATTTTGAGTTTTGTTCCTTCAAAATATAAGTCTTACCGGTCAAATATGCAGTATTTCACTGTTTTTCAATATTAACGAATCTAAGGATATCTTAATTTAATATTTTTAATCTTATGCAAGTCTACGAAATCCTTCTCTGTTGCACTCTTATTAATAATCTTCGGAAAAAAAAATGCCCCCATGGGTTTATGGTTTTGGATTCGCCACTAGATAAAGTAATATTGGCGTAGGTGTGTTTTATAGAAAAGATACCTCTATAACTAGCCTTCCATATTTTCCTATCTTCCTTCATATAGTCAATAACAACAGATTGAAGTTGAGAAATAACAAAATTATCAAATCCGATGATATCAGGAAAGTATCATTTGCCATCCTTTATATAATCAGAAACAACTAAACCAAAAGTACCCGGCATGATAATAAAAACCGAGATCTACTCACAAAGTCTTCCATTGGGGTGCCAGAAATCAAAAAGGAAACTAGCTTCTTTGCCATTTCGTAAAATAGTAGCCACAAGAGGACGAGCATACTCTCTACATTCGAAAATTCTCCTCCAACTCCAAGAACATTCGTTGGGGGCTGACATAGTACAAAAATCTTTATTCTTAATAAGGTTAGACTTAACGCACCGAGTCCAAATAGAATTCTTTCCAGAACAAAGATCCCAAATGAGCGTAAGATTGGATGCAATATTTATGCTCTCCAAATTCTTCACACCTAAGCCTCCCTTAGAAAAAGGAGAACAAATCTGAAACCAACTAGTAGGGTTATGCTTTCTATTGAGTTCAGGACCAGTTCATAAGTGAAAAGGCGTGGGTCTAACAACCTCACCCAATATTTCGCTTAGCAATCTGTATGGACTAACTCCAATATACTTTCAAGAGAATCAACTAGACAATCAGATTCAATCTTAATAAAAAGTAAATCAAAGAGTTATATCTCAATTTCTCGATTCAATCCGCAATCAAACAAATAGGAATTTGCGAGCCTGATTGAATACAAGAGAAATAACTTGAACGGTACCAAAGACCAATGTTCAAGGATCAATCAATTTCAATCAACAACCAAAGACTGGATTAACCAATTGATCGATTCAACGCACAACCTATGATATTTCAATTATATAACAAAATATAATGCGGAAAAGAAACAACACAAAAAACAGAAGCTTTGTTAACGAGGAAACCACAAATGCAGAAAAACCCCGGGACCTAGTCCAGATTTGAGCACCACACTGTATTAAGCCGCTACAGACACTAGCCTACTACAAGTTAACTTCAGACTGGAATGTAGTTGAACCCTAATTAATCTCACACTGATTCAAGGTACAGTCATGTTCCTTACGTCTCTGATCCCAGCAGGATACTACGCACTTGATTCCCTTAGCTGATCTCATCCAGAACTAAGACTTGCTACAACCCAAAGTCGAAGACTTGATAAACAAGTCTGTATCACTCTGAAAAGTCTATTGAATAGATAAATTTGTCTCCCATAGATATACCTACGAGTTTTTGTTCCGTCTTTTGATAAATCAAGGTGAACATGAACCAATTGATATACCGGACTTATATTCCCGACGAACAGCCTAGAAATATCAATCCCCTCACAATATTCTTAATCGATTAATGAAACAAGATATTGTGGAATCCCAAACGATGAGACGAAGATGTTTGTGACTACTTTTCTATCTTGCCTGTCGGAGATATAAATCTCAAGCCAATATTACGATTGTACTCAATCACGATAGAACAACAAGATCAGATCACACAACTACAGAGAAAATAGTTGGGTCTGGCTTCACAATCCCAATGAAGTCCTCAAGTCGTTAACCTACAGTGTTAGAGTATTGCTCGGTCGAACTCGCATGCGTTGCTATCTCAAGCATGTTTGTCAATGTTAGTGATCAAAACTATAAGTCTTGATTTCTAGTCTATTATAGCTAAGTCTCGGACGAGGATAGAAAGTGTAGTTGAGATCAAGGACTTCATGGTGATTCATCATATAAGTAGAAGAACTACTCAAGGAACCGGTGGAACTTCTCGACAAAAAGATATGTGAAGACTTGAACTTATCTATCACTCAAAAGTCTATCTACTCTATCTCCTACTCTTTGAGACAAGAAGTCGTATGTTATATATATACAGACTTGGATTATACACATTTGGTATTTCGAGCCGAGTATACCACGCTTATCTATATCTCGAAATATATGTTGGTAAGATTTTCGCTTCGATCAAGTTTATCTTTGCCTAGTATGTTTCAATCATCTTGAAAATTGCATTGACGAAAAATAGTGTAGCAACTGTATAACGTCCTCTAAGAATGTTTCAATGGTTGGAATGAGAGTTTAGATTACATAACCAATGATGGACATAAGTATTTTTTTGGAAACACATATGTGCATAGGTCATATTCCTTGAACCAAAGTTTGCGAACTTTGTTGATCAAGAGAAACCGGAAGAATGGCTTGTTGCCAAGTCCGCGAACTGTCAAAGTTTTCAAAACCGAGAATTTCTGCTGGAGTTGACAAACTAGTTGCGTGCGGAAAGTCTTTTGCCGAGATTTTCTGCTGGAGTTTGTAACCTTTGCCCGGTTGCTTAACTCCGCGAACCTAGTCTGCGAACTTGAGAAGGTTATATATCTAAATACGATTTCTGAACTTAAACTTAAAAAAACTAAGGAATGCAGTTTGCAAACCATGGCTATAAAAGTTCATGAACCGATTCAAGTAAATCAAATCATCTTTGCTTCAATTGTGTCTTGTGTAGTACATGATTTCCTTGCAATTGAACAACTCTCTAACTAGTTCATTTGAAGTCATTTAAACTAGTTATGGTGAAGAAGAACATGGTCGATATGAAATGCTCATATGGCTAACCAATTGGTTAACTATTGTTGAACCAACAAGTGCATATGTTTGGGTACGGTTAACAAACCTAGAAACGTGCATTGTCAAGTATGTATAACAAGCTAAGTTTTCGATCTAACGGTTGAGAAATACTAGCTTGAATCTAAATCATGTTTTCATCTAACGGTGGATATTGATTGCTTTGTTACCAAGGCAAAACCCTGATTTGAAAGACTATATAAAGGAGACATCTAGTATTGTGCAAAACTAATCCCCACACCTTACGTGTGATACTAGTTTGCGTGCTAGAGTCGTTTCTCCTTTAACCTTTGGTTTTCTTCTTCTAAAACCAGGTTAACAACTTAAAAACTTCATTGGGATTGTGAAGCCAGACCGATACTACTTTTATCATAGTTGTGTGATCTGATCTTGCATCTTCTATCGTACGAGTACAATCATATTGATTGGCTTGAGATTGATATCTCTGATAGGCAAGATATAAAAGGTAATCACAAACATCTTCGTCTCATTGTTTGTGATTCCGCAACATCTTGTTTCGCTACCATACGATTAAGATTGTTGTGAGGTGATTGATTAATCTAGGTTGTTCTTCGGGAATATAAGACCGGGTTATCAATTGGTTCATGATCACCTTGATTATTATCAAAAGACGGAACAAAACTTTTAGGATTTTACTGTGGGAGACAGATTGATCCTTTGATAGACTTGTCTGTGTGAGACAGATTTGTTTATTGTTAAAGCCTGCGATTCTGGGTCGTAGCAACTCTTAGTTGTGTGTGAGATCATCTAAGGAAATCAAGTGCGCAGCATCCTGCTGGGATCAGAGGCGTAGGGAGTACAACTGTACCTTGGATCAGTGGAAGACTGATTGGGGTCCAACTACAGTCCAGTTCGAAGTTAGCTTGTAGTAGGCTAGTTTCTGTAGCGGCTTAATACAGTGTGTGTTCAATCTGGACTAGGTCCCGGGGTTTTTCTGCATTTGCGGTTTCCTCATTAACAAAATTTCTGGTGTCTGTGTTATTTCAATTTCCACATTATGTTGTTTTATCTTTATAATTGAAATAATACAGGTTGTGCGTTAGATCATCAATTAGAGTAATACAACCTTTGGTTGTTGATTGTCATTGATTGATCCTTGGATATTGGTCTTTGGTACCATCCAAGTTATTCCTTGTGTTTGATTAAAGACTCGCTGATTTCTATTAGCTCGAGTAAATCAAAACAAGAGAGAGATATTAACTCCTTGAGATACTTTTACCTAGATTGAGTCTGACTGTCTAGTTGATTCTCTAGAAAGTAATTTCGGAGTTAGTCCATACAGATTTCTAAGGGAAATATTGGGTGGTGTTGTCAGACCCCCGCTTTTTCATACAGGGTTTCGTGAAAAACCTAAGGTTAAAGGAGAATCAACTCTAGCTTATGCAACTAGTATCACACAGGAGGTGTGGGGATTAGGTTTCTCAGTTGCTAGAGTTCTCCTTTATATAGTGTCCAAATCAGGGTTTGCAATCTAAGTTACCTTGGTAACAAAGCATTCAATATTCACCGTTAGATGCAAACATGATTATATTCAAGCTAATATCTTTCAACCGTTAGATCGAACTTAGCTTGTTATACACAAATGAAATGCACTTTCATTTAGGTTTGGGTAACCGTACCTAAACGTGTACACTTAGTCGGTTCAACAATAGTTAACCAATGGTTAGCCATATGAACACTTTCATATCAACCTTATTCATCTTCACCATAACTAGTTCAAATGACTCAAATGAACTAGTTTAGAGAGTTGTTCAATTGCTTAGATCTCATAGAAGTATACAAGACACAATCGAATCAAAATCGATTTTGATTCACTCGAATCAATTCATGAATATAATAGCCACAGTTTGCAAAGATTGCATTCCTTATTATATAAATGTTTTAGTTCATGAAAAAACCGATTTTAGAAAGTAACCTACTTAAGTATGCAAATGTGTACGCATACCTAAGTAGCCGGACCGAGTTTGTTTACGCCAGTACGCGTACGGATGTGCATACCAATCCACACTTCCAAACTCCAGCAGAAATTCACGGACGTGGAACGTCCGCCAATATTGCCCGAGTTTCTAACAACCGCCGGTACGCGTACGGGTACGCATACTTTAGGTTCCCTGTTTTGGAATTTTACCTAAATGTGAGAACACACTATGTTTATATCCAAACATGGCTACTTGTTCTAAACTCTCATTTCATCATTGAAACTTTCTTAAAGAATGTTAAAATAGTCGTTATCCACAAACTATTTTCATCAAAGCGATATTCAAGTTATTGAAATAATCAACATGACTTTCGTCACTAGTAAAGATGAACTTGGCCAAAGAGAAATCTTACAACACATATTTTGAGAAATAAATAAGTGAGATGAACTCGGATCGAAATAACAAATGTGTATAATTGAAGTCTATATAGCAATACGAGTTTTGTCTCAAAATAGGAGATAGAATAGATAGGCTTTTGAGTGATAGATAAGTTCAAGTCTCCACATAAATATTTGTTGATGAAGTTCAACAATTTCCCTTGAGTAGTTTTTCGTCTTCATTCGATGAACGCCGTGGAGCCTAAATCTCAGATACACTTACTATTCTAATCCGAGACTTAGCTATACGTAGACTAGAAATCAAGACTTATAGTTTTGGCAACTAAACTTGACAAACAAGCTTGAGATAGCAACGCTTGAGAATTCTACCGAGCAATGCTCTAATAATAAGAACCTTTTAAAAATAGTATCAAGCTCTTTAATTACCTTTTTACAAAGAATAAAACAAGAGAACCAAAAATAGACCACTCTATAAAGCACAACCTTAATAAGAAGTATATTACCGGGATAAGCTAAAAACCCAACTTTCCAAGACTTAGACTATTTTCATAATTTTAACAAGTAAAGGGAGACAATTTACGTAGGAAGGTCTAGTAGAAATTAAAGCCCAAGATATCTAACAGGTAAAGATCCTCTAGAACAACCAAAACACCCAAGGATATATGTAAGGACATCACTTTGCACACCAGAATGAAAGAGGGAAGTTTTATGGATACTAACCTCGAGCCCCAATTAAGAACTGAACTGAGATAAAGCTAACTTGACAGAATTAACAGCAATAATAGATCCTTTAAAAAATATCATAACATCATCTGCAAAGCAGGGATGTTTGCGATTGACCACTTTGCACTTGGAGTGAAAGCCAAAATTACCTTGCCTAACTTGATGAAGGAGAAGAGCATTGAGAACTTCCATAACCATAAAAAAAAAGTTAAGAAGATAAAGGGAAGCCTTGTTGAAGACCTCTGCTATCACCAAGGAAACCGAAGGGAGAGCCATTGATCATCATAGAGAAACTTGTCGTAGAAATACACAAATAAATCCATTTGATAAACCCGTCAGGAAACCCAAATTTCTTCATAGAGAAAACAACATCCCAACTAACAGATATTGATCTTTAAAGCACACCTAGCAACACCAACATTCCTATGATAACTTCTGAAAATCTCGTGAGCTAACATCACGTTATTCTAAATAGTTTATCCTGAGATAAACGTGGACTGATTTAGCTAATTAGATTTCCCATCACCCTCTTCATTCTAAGAGCCAAGACTTTAGCAATCCATTTATAGATGACGTTGCAACAAGAGATAGGTCGAAAATCATTAACACACTAGTAGAATTATCACACTTTGCGACTGAAGTAATAAAAATACTATTTATTTCCTTCAATAATTTACGTTTTTTATAGAATTTTTGAGTAGTAGACACAAAATCATCGCTAACAATATCCTAAGCAGCTTTAGAAAAACTAAAAAACTCGTCGGTCCCTGGAGACTTACTAGAATCAATGATTGAGAGAGCATAAATCACTTCATCATTACTAATATGTTGCATTACCTTTAACAGAAGCACACCACTCTTGTCTGAAAATATATTAGAGTTCAGGGTCTTCAGAAGGAAAATTGCAAAACCTAAAAGGAGGGGACCATGAAATCTACCTTCATAACAAGTGACAACATGACTATGATTTGAAACACCTGGGGTTAGAAAATCTGATATAGAATCTTGAATTTCAACAAGCCATTCAAAATTAGCTAAGACTCTATCCAGTTTAGCTACAACTCTATCATCGCCATTTTGTTGATTGCAAGTAAAACGAAATCCAGTAAAAGATAGATAAAAAAATTGAGCATTTTGAGTACAATTCCAGAAATCGCAAAATTGAGAAGCTTAAATAACAAAACTACTAATTTATCAGTAACTTTAAAAATGGAAAACTAAAGTCACCTAAAATTATCCAGGGGGATTTATCAAAAAGAGCAAAAGCTTCCAACTCATCCCATAATGACCATCTAACAAGAGCATCATTGTCACCAAAAACAAAGGAAACAATGCTTATTTTATTTTTTGGAAGAACAACATCAAGAAAAATAACTTGAGCACATAACTGAATAACAGAAACCTTCATAACTTCAGGGTTCCAGCAAACCCAAATTTTACCAGAATTATTATGAGCATAATTATCTAAAAAACTCCAAGAAGGGAAAATACTTTCTATTACTATTAGTAAATTGCACATGAGTCTCTACTAAACCAACAAGGGAAAGATTATTTTCACTAATGTAACTACTAACCTCTCTTTGTTTAAGAGGATCATTGAGGCATCTAGAATTCCATCAACCAAACTTAAACATTGATAACATAAAGAGGGTAAAATTTCCTACTACTCTTACCAGACTTTTTATAGTCAACAACCTTCAGAGGATTCTTAATTTCTTTTCTTTCTGACTAGATGGCTGGTGATTAAAGTGAGATCCCACACCACCAGCACCTTCCTCAATCGACTCTACACCGCCATAAGACATATCTGCATCCCAATTAGAATTAGAAGCACATGCATGTACTGCAGTCGAGTCCTTAAGAATGTCATCAGGAACATAGTTATTGTTTGTTAAGGACCTGCAGCTTGTTCAGATAAATTTCAAATTTATTGCCCATAGATACAAGAACATCTACCAACTGAGATGAATTGCTACTAGTAAAATGAACTCCCTTAGAGAACTGCACCACTTTTTGTTAACAGAACCAGAAACCACGTTAATGGTATCACTATCCAAAATTTCAGCATCAACAGGATTACTGCCAGATCCAATACCCTCTTTCTTCTGAGAACCATTTCTAGTTCTTTTCAGAGTCTTTTTAACCCACACTACCTTAGGATTATCGGCAATTGTAGCAACAAATACATGATCAATAGTCACAACGGGTTCTTTAGGTCTTCTAACACGTCTAGCTAGAGAGTATCCAAAAATTTCACAGAAGGAGCATTTAAGAGGTCTCCAAGGATATTCCACAGGGATTTCAATCCTCTTACCTCCAATCACAATAGGAATCATGGTTGGAAACTCAGAGAGAGCATCAATCTCTATGCAAACCCGAGCATATTCCATTTTTTTGCCTGTATAGGATCAATTTATCAAGATATCATGGAGTATGATTTAGCGTGCCACATATGAATTGGAACTTTGAAAAGATTAAGCCACACAGGTAAAGACTTCGGTTATGCAGTCTGTCTTTCAAATAAAGGAGTCCATACTCTAATTACATATAAAGAGTTGATCAGAAATAAATATTCATGGTGTAAAGCAAAACAAACACGGAATCACCATGAATAGTCATATGAAAATCACTCTTAAGCTTCCAAGTTTTTTGAACAAAACGTTGAACCAGCATGAATGGAAGATGACGACCAACAAAACATCCAACCATTAAGCTCTCACAGCTCTGAAGAACATGAGCAACATCATTATCCTCAACAACCATTACCGTTTCACCATCAACTCAACAAGAAGAAGCACGAAACTCCATAGGTTCTTCTACAATTTTCACGCTTGATCTTTACCAAAACACGAAGGCCAATCAATTGATCCAAATTTGGGAGGATTCCAAAACCCATCATCCATATGAGCATCATTAACATTTTTTTTTATTTTTATGGAAGAACTAAAAAAACCAAATCAAACTAAAAAGGAAATACATGATCTAAGAATAATTAAACCTGGATCAAACCCTTCAAGGTCGCAAGAAAAATCATTCCAGACTGCTCTTTCTTTAGTTCAGTCAAAAACAAGTTACGAGTCAAAATATATAACCAAATTTCCCTTGGGTAGTTAGAAGCTCGGCTGACTCAAATATTTTTATAAACTAGCAAGAACGTCGTAACTTTTCCATGATTTATAAGAGGATACCAGTTCTAGTATGTGCTAATACCGTTTCATATAGGACAAAAAGATCCCATCAATCCTGGCCGTTAGATCGATGAAATGGAATCAGCACTTAGTAGGACTGGTATCCCCTTTATAAATCGTGAACTTTTCCTCCTCTTTTGTAATTCACATGCAACAAAAACTTCAGATTTGGATACACCTTAAGCTTACTTTTCCTCCTCTTTTGTAATTCACATACAACAAAAACTTCAGATTGGATACACCTCAAGCTTACTTTTGAACCGATTGACCCAAGCAAAATCTGAGTCAGCTAGACACATCAAAGGTGTATCCACAAAATTGCACTACTCTAATTGGCATATTCCAACAACTGAATAACACGCCATCTTCCAATGTAGGCTCTAAATTAGCAGTTTCCGCATCTAATCTCTAGCTCAAACGACACAATTCAGAAGAAAAACAGATGAATGCAATATACAAACAAATCAAAAGATAATGAGACAGCACAGAAGAACAACGTATCATTGCATAAACTAGATCGAAGCTTCCCTTGATGAAAGGGTTATCTTTAAATCTTTAGAGTCAAACCAACGCTCCGAACCATAAAAAAAAAAACGATAGCTTGTTACAGTGCCAAAACTCTAAGTCTTTGCATTACACCACCACAAGATAAGTTAATAAAAATCCCTCCAACCTATACATAGACCATATCCCAATTAGAAGGCAAAACCACCTGTTTGGTGCAGCATGGCATCTATCTCATCCCCATCCTCCATTTCAAGCTGCAATTACAGAAAAAGAGACGCAACTAGGAAATTAAATACTTAGCTCTTAATGATACATATATATAAATGTATAATGAGAGAAGGAGAGATTACTTCATCAGGAGTCTGCTCCCCTCTAAGGCGGCGCCCATCAAACAAGAACGCAATTGAGTTGAAATCTACAGACTGTCGGTCACAGTATGCATTCATCAGCTTTCGCAGTTGAGTGCTTCTCTTGATCCTGAAAAACACTTCATTCCCATCCTGTAAAAAAAGACTAAGTTATACAGTTATTAACATGTCCAAGGGAGATACCCCCTACTATCCAAGACTCAGTTAGAAAACATAAATCCACATGGTGCCTCCTATAATACAAGAGACTGGTTTGGCTAAGATTTGTTTAAAGCATCTCCAGTATTTAAATGTGACCCGTATGATAAAAACCAAATTAAGACCACTAGCAATATCATGGAATTAGATGTTCTAACCAATAAGTATACTTTCCACTCATCCAAAAACCATAATAATACAAAAAGTTGCATAAGACATTCCACATTATGACTACTATAGATCGGAGTATTGAGAAGAAGAAGAAAGGCCAGACAGGGACAGTTGGTCACTTTTAGCTGTTCAGCAAAAACTCTAGCCATTTGCCTATCATATCACAGCTGCAGTAAGCCACACATCCTGACGCTAGACTTAATATCATGGATGGCAGTTTGACTGGGCAACTTCCATGGCAAGTTTTAAGTTTTTTAGCCAAACATTAATCTACATCCTCATTTTCCATTGATAATTTCACTTAAGAATATGAAATATATATTATGAAACAATATAATTTTGCTGAGAGAAAATTGTAATAACACAAACAGTTCAGGATCTCCTGCTAACAGGAAACATACTAAACAACGCTCAACTAGCCTACACACACGCTGATAATACAATACATCTACCAAATCTATCTTCCAACTGCATATGTAACATGATTTCAAAAAGTTAACACAGCCACTAATTTTCTAGGACCCCATTCCCTTGTTTTCCACCAAGCTATACAGATCCCAAACAGCGCCAGGAAAAATAGCCTCCAAGGAATTTAACATGTTGACTAATTAAGATATTGTTTTGTACTTAATCAACTTCCTAGATGCATGAAACAACGACGGAGTAGACTTACAAAATCAATACCCCTACAAGTGTAAAGAACTACTTTTAATTTTTCCCTAAAATAATCTACAAAAATCACTCAATCCTTATATACCACATGCATATTATGAAATTGTACCCGCACTTGTCCAACTATTCACCACCACTGAACCTAGATTGTGCTGCTAGGGATACCATCCCACATCAAGCACCTAATCACTTAAGTATCAAGAACCTGCCTACTAAAATACACCTCAGTAACGGAATGTAGGAAATAATCTACAATGACTTGAAGGTTGATATCGAATGTACAGATATCACCAAGCGTTCCAGTCAGAAAATCAAACTGAAAATATCAAATTTCATACCGAGACCCATTAACAAATAACCAACCAGATACAACCAGAACGGCAACACTAGGTTGCATTCCAAAATAATGAAAACCTAAAACCAGATACAAGTGAGCCTTATTGCATAGAACTGACAAAGAGAAGTTACACACTCAAAGTCCCAATCAGAAACTCATACGCAATTTGTAATCTATAGATAATAACAGAACAAGAACATAATTAAGAAAACCCTAGAAAATGCTAATGTCTACAGCATGAAATCCCTCATAAGCTAAGAAAATCAATCCAACAAGCAAACAGGAAAAACCCACGTGAACTAAATTCATAAATAAAAGAGTATATATTGAACTAAAAAGATGAAAAACAGCACTGATAATCACAATCACCATAAACCCTAAAAACAAAACTTTAATACGAACAAAAAAAATTAAGGAACGCAAAGGAAAACCCTTAACATAACGAATCGGTAAAGTGGATAGAAGAGAAGAATCAGACCTGACCCTTAACCTTGAGATTGATGTGAGCTCCCCCCTGATCGTTGGGTTTCTTTTCTTCTTCCTGGTTTGCTGCTGCACCCGACATTTCTTTCGTCTGCTACTTCTCGCACTGAGAGAGATGAAACGCTTCGTTTGTATAAGGGAGCGACGAGGGTAGTATTCTTCTCTCTCCAAAGGCTGCGGCAAAATCACGCAACTTCTATGACTTTGGTATTTTAAGCAGATAAAAAGAAGTCAAGAGGAAAACGACGTATTGTGAATCGGATGTTAGATCCAACGGTGGCGACTTACGGATGGTGGGTGGTGCTTGAGGTGTTACCGTGTTAGGGCAAGCACTTTGATGCTCTAGGTTACCATAATTAGGTAAAAGTTTGGTAAATTATACTCCCTCCGTTTTTAAAAAAGACCTAGTAGTTAGGTAAGCGATGGCTAATGGATACTACAATGTAAATAGTGTTGGTAAGCCATGATTTGGCTTGCAGAAATTAGGTTTTCAGTGTGCGAGGAAATAGAGTCATTGCACAGAGACAAAGTTTTGGTTCAGAATTTGAGTACTTGTTTGACCTTTTATGAAACCAGATTCTGGCATTTTTTTTAACATTGATGGCGTTATCTTCTGGAAAGGGATTGAATAAAGGAACTTCTGAGTATTCGGTGATCTCTGATGTATCATTACTTCGATGAATCATTTCCTCGAATAGAAAAAGATTATTTAAACACTTATTCGAAATCTCTCTTATCAGTTGATGATATTATTAAAATCAATATCATCAACTTCTAAGCCATCATATTTTGTTCTTAAAAGAGAATTAAAATTCCCTACGAAGAAAGCAGGACCACTAGCAAGAATAATTCGTAAACCACATTGACTAGCCCATAAGTTATTTTTAAGAGTCTAGTTGGGTTCGTGGTACACAATATGAATATGGAAAAGTTTGGAATGGATGATGTCATTAGTAGTAACATAAAAACCCGTATTCTTTAATATCCCATGGATAATATTGAGATCTAATTTTTGTTTCCAAACCAACACTAAACCACCACTTCACCAATACATGGGATATTAAAGCACACGAGAAACCCGTATTCTTCAATTTTCTAGCCGCACTTTCATTTTTCATTTTTGTTTCAGATAGAAACACTATGTTGGGATTAATGTTTCTAAGGAATGCTAAGTTCTTTATACAAAATTTTCTTTCATCTCCCCTCATACACCAACAAAGCATATTCACATTAATGATTGAAAATAAAGAGATAGTAGTAGTAATAACGGGATTAATATTATCAATTTGAGGACATGAATTGCGAGAAGAAGTTACCTGATTGGTAGAGTCAACACTACCATTAAGATGAGAGTTAGTCGAACCACCACTATTCTGAGTACCTTGAGTAGCACTTTGAAATGACGAGGGTACCAACTACACTACGATATTTCGATATCCACCTATTCAAGACACATATTATGTCTTTATATCTAAGAAGATCATTTCAGTATCTCACTCTCAAATATAGATCTTCTATCCACCGATAGGAATATGTAAATATATGTAACTCTTTGTATATATAAGTAAATATATTTTTCTTATTTAAAAAAAGAAGACAAACATTGTGTGATTTAATACAGACATCAACGGTCTAGAAGATGACAACCACATGATGTACACTTGGTATATAGTCAAAGTACGGAACCAAACCAAGTGTTTGATTAACGTACTAGTGTATTTACTTTATGAATATATACTCCTACAACCAAGATGTTTCCATCCACTTAAATTGGTTAGTGTTATCCTGAATTGGCACAAGTTTCTAGGCTTTGGAGTTTATTTATTGCAACTAAAATTAACTAAAAGTTTCTCCCTTACCCCCAAACTTAAATATAAAATTTTACTCAATGTTTCTTATCAAAGAGCAATACTAAAAGATAGTAACACTAGGAATCAATAAGAGAGAAGTCAGAAAGATAGTTATTGGGTAAAGCGTAACAGTCCTTATACGGAGAACAAGGAGAAAATAAAAATAAAAATAAAAATAAGAAACCAATATACAATATACAACCACCTCGATGGTCAATCAAGGTAAACAAGGTTTTCCACAGGTCCCTCCTCAACATCACTTATAGGAAATGGATGTAAAAATGGTTTCAATATCCGACTGTTAACCTTCGAAGAGCTACTATCATTCGGTATCTCGATCTCAACAGTTCCATGTGGAAAGAAAGTGCGAACTATAAAAGGACCCATCCATCGAGAACGTAACTTCCCAGGAAAGAAATGCAAGCATGTATCATACAAAAAAACTTTTTGATCTGAAAAAAATGACTTTATTAAAATATTTTATCATGCACAAGTGTCATTTTGTTTTTATACTCCTTAGCACTATCATATGCATCTCTATGCATTTCTTCCAACTCATTGAGCTAGAGTTTCCTGCGAGCTCCTGCCTTGTCAAGTGAAAAGTTAGCTGCTTAACAATCCAATATGCTCTATGTTCTAACTCAACATGTAAGTGAATTTCCTTTTCATACACAAGTCGATAAGGTGACATTCTAATGCGGGTCTTAATAACAATGTGGTAAGCCCATTAGGCATCAGTAAGCCTTGACGACTCGGTCTTTCCGATTAGAATTAATTGTTTTCTCTAATATATGTTTTATTGGGAACCTTTAACTGACCACTAGTCTGAGGATGATATGGGGTATCTACTATGTGGGTAATACCATATTGTTTCATTGAAAGTGCAGACAGACTATTACAAAAGTGTGACCCTCCATCACTAATTATTGATCACAGTACCAAAACGTGTAAGTATGTTATCTTTCAAAAAATGGACCACAACCTTGTGGTCATTGGTTTTACACGGAACCGCCTCAATCCACTTAGAGACATAGTCTACAACGTATAGGTTACCAAAAGAATTAGGGAACGGACCCATAAAGTCATACCCAGCTTAATCACCCCAGCTTAATGAAGAAAAATCACCTCAACTTAATGAGTTTAAAAGGAAAATATGGAGATCAGTTCATGAATGAAGTCTGAGAATGAAGGGCGCAAAATGGGGACAAGATTATGACCAAAATACTATAATTTTTTTTTCCAAATGGGCATCATATTTTCAAAATACGGCAGCATCAAGGAATGTTTTTGGACTGCTCCAGACTATGGTTTCTTACTCTTCTGTTGTGATGGTTCTTCATTTGGTAATCCAAGTGCTACAGGATTTGGCATTATTGCCAGAAATCATGAATGTCAAGTGCTTGGAACAATGTTAGGGGGCATAGGTACTGCTACCAATTATATAGCTGAGTTTTTTGTAATAATCTGTGCGCTGGAGTGGTCCTCTATACTAGATGCTACAAAGGTAATCATTAGACCATGGTCTAAATCTGTGATTAATGACTTTTGTTCCAAAAACATTCCTTGGGCACTCAGAACAAGGTGGCTCAATGCAATACATAAAATGGAGTGTGTTGTTTTTCAACACATATTCAGAAAAGATAATTTTAGTGTTGATGATCTTGCAAAAAGACGTGCAGTTTTAGGAGATGGAGAAAGAATAGTACACACTGGAAGTCCCAACTCCATCAAAAGAATTGAAATGCCAAATGTAGTTTACTATAGGTTCTGTTAATTTGTTTTGTGTCTGTATGTTGTTGCTTTTCATTTTCCTCAGTTTATTTTTCGCATTGGTGCTTTCTCAGGAGGGATTGGAATTGCCACTACCTACATAGTTGAAGTTATGGCTTTGGTTATAGCTGGAGAATGGGCAGTAAAAGGAGGATATATAAACATTTGTTTCAGTCTGAACTCCAAGGCAGTTTTATCAGCTTTTATGTCAGAGAGAATTCCTTGGATAGTCAAGACTAGATGGCAGATCATCAAAAATAAATTGAGGAAAATTGCTTTCATACTTTTATACAGAGAGACTAATTTCTCTGCTACAAAAATGGCAAAGAAATGAGCACTTATGGCAAGAGGAGAATGGGAGTATTATGATTATAAGCCAGCTTTCTTAGGAGAAATGGAAACTGAAAACACATCTTATTTTAGATTTTGAAAAATATGTAAGGGGTCTCCTTGTAGGCTTAATTGTTTATGGGCTTTGATTGTCAAATATCCTTTTATTTGTTTGTTTGATTTTGTTTCTGTTCTGGGCCTGTCCAGACAGTTGAGCTTGTAAAAAACCTTTTGGTTTAGTTTGGTAATAAATTCATATGATTTAGCAAAAAATAAATTCAATTAATAAAAATATGTGATTAAGCAAAAAATAAAATAAAGTCATACCCACACATCAAAAACCTCAACAACTAAAATAGGGTTCAAGGGAATCATGTTCCTACAGGAAATGGTTCATAATTTCTGGTAACGCTTACAAGTAACATACCAACTATGGGAGTCTTTAAATAACGAAGGCCAATAAAATCCACATTGTAATATCTATAACATTAGTCTTCTTAGCACTAAAATGACCCATACAAGTATGATCATGACAAAAGGAAATAATACTGGACTGGTCACTATCAGGTATACATCTCATAATAGTATGATCTGTACAATACTTATACAAATAAAGATCATACCAAAAAAAGTGTTTAACCTCAGCTAAAAGCATAAAATGATCTTGTTTACCCCCAATGTTGGGGCAATCGACCATTAACAAGATAGTTCACTATATTCGTATACCAAAGTAATCGGGAAACAAAGAACATTTTTCCATAAGGAAAACTATCCCTAACAGGAAGGGAATCATAATGGGAGTCCACAAAAAGCCTAGACAAGTGGTCTGCCACTATATTTTCTGCTCCATTTTTATCTATAATGTCTAAGGAAAAGTTCATGTAATAAAAGGATCCATCCAATCAATCTAAGTTTAGTACCCTTTTGGAAAGAAGATACTTCAAAGCAGCATGATCAGTAAAGATTATGACCTTAGAACGTAAGAGATAAGGTCTAAACTTATCTAAGGAAAAAAAATATTGGCTAACAGTTCCTTTTCTGCGGTGGTATAGTTCAGTTGGGCATCACTCAGGGTTTTGATAGCATAGTAAATCACATGAAGTAATTTATTTTCTCGCTGACCTAGCACAACACGAATAACATAATCCGAAGCATCGCACATGATCTATAAGGGTAGTTTCCAATTGGGTGCCTAGACTATGGTAGAGGTAGTGAGTATAGACTTAGGCTTCTCAAAAGCCTATAAACAAGCATCATAAAAGACAAACTTAACATCTTTTGCAAGCAAATTGCAAAGAGGCCAAGAAATCAAGCTAAAATCCTTAATGAATCGACGATAAAAACCTGCATGCACTAAGAATGACCTCATATCTCTTACGGTTTTTGGAACCTGTATAGGCTTAATAAGGTCAACTTTGGCTTTGTCTACCTCTATAACCTTAGAAGATACAATATGCCCTAAAAAAATTCCTGAACGAATCATGAAATAACACTTCTCCCAATTAAGCACTAAATTATTTTCCTTACACCTAATCACAACTAACGACAAATGATGCAAGCACTCATCGAAAGATAAACCAAACACTAAAAAGTCATCCATAAAGACCTTTAAAAACCGTTCTACCATGTCAGAAGATATGCTCATCATACAATGCTGAAAAGTCACAGGGAAATTCCACAACCCGAAAGACATGCGTCTATAAGCAAATGTACTAAAGGGACAAGTAAAAGTGGTTTTTTTTTTGTTTTTTGTTTTGGGGCAATAAAAATCGGATTATAACCATAGTAGCCATCTAAGAAGCAATAATTACTATGTTCTGATAATCGCTGTAGCATTTGGTCGATAAATGGAAGAGGAAAGTGATCATTCGTTATGACCTTATTCAATTTCCTATAATCAATACATACATGTCATCTCGTGGTCACTCGGGGTGGGATTAACTCATTGTTATCATTCTGGACTACAGTGATACCTGATTTCTTAGGAACAACCTGAACGGCGCTGACCCACTTATTGTCTGAAATGGGGTAGATAATGCTTGCATATAATAACTTAAGCACCTCAGTTCAAACAACTTATTTCATATTAGGGTTCAGTCGACGTTTCATCTCCCTATAAGGTATGGTGTCACTCTCTAAATAAATCTGATGCATACAAATAGTGAAATCCTTAATGTTTATTATGGTCCACCCTGAATCTTCCTTATTGTTTCAAAGTACTGTAATTATCCTACTTTCTTGATCATTATCCAAGTCGGACGCTACAATCATAGGTAGATGGGCCTAAAAATACATATTTCAGGGTATCTGGTAGTTGTTTAATATCAAACTAGGAGACTCTTCTTGAGAAGGAACTAGGGTACACTTAGAAACTGGTAGTGGTTCGAACTTAGGTTTCCATCAATTACTAGTGTCTATGAAAGGAACGGAATCTAACAAATCATTCACCTCATTAATTACACCATCATTATAAAATTCTAACCAATTTATCTAATGGATCTTCTAACAAAGTATTTGGTAATGACTCCTAAACTAATGTTCATATCATGTTAATATCATGTTCACATCTTCAATGTACATGTCATCTAGTTCAGGGGGTATCTTACTATTGAAAATATTCAGCTCAATAGCTATATTACCAAAAAACAAATCTAAAAGACCATTTTGAAAGTTAATGATCACATTCGACGTAGAAAAAAATGGGCAACCTATAATCATAGGTATCTGGTTCTTTGGGTCAGAGACAGGTTGGGTATCAAGGATAACGAAATCCACTGGATAAATAATCTTTTCGACATGAATAAGAACATCTTCTATGACACCGGGATGAATTTTCATAGACCTGTCATCTGAGTAGGTTTTATTTCACCAAGTCCGAACTTGAGGTACATATGATACGGAAGTAGGTTCACACTGGCTCATAAGTCATGTAACAATTTTTCAACACGGTAGTTACTTATTGTGCAAGAAATGGTAGGGGACCTTGGGTATTTGTACATAAGAATTATGGTATTCTGAATGATCGAACTTACATGACTAGCTAAAAAGGCTTTCCTTTGTACACTAAGCTTCCGCTTTCGTGTGTAAAGATCTTTAAGGAACTTGGTATTAGAGCATTGCTTGATCGAACTCACAAGTGTTGCTATCTCAAGCTTGTTGTTAAATTTAGTTATCAAAACTATATCTTGATTTTTTATCTACATTTAGTCAAGTCTTGGATTAGGATAGAAGTGTGTAATTGAGATTCGGATATCACTGCGTTCTACCGTTTGAAGGCAAAGATCAACAAAACCTCCGCATAACTTCTTCAACAAAGGTAAGTCAAGACTGAACCACATATTTCTCAAGTTTTCATCTTTCTATCTATGAGATATTGTCGCATGACTAAATTATACATACATGCATAACATAAATTTCAAGTCAAGTTTATCTTGAATATCGTTCTCGAAATATGCTAAGCTTAATAACATTTTTTCATACTTGATGAATTTGGTTAAGAACAATTTATTTCTCATGACCTAAATTATGATTCAAGATTTAATCATTTGAAAATAGCATGGAACAGTGGTGTGTATCATTGATGTTATTTGGGAATGTTTCAAATCAATTATTATAGAGATATATAACTACTGTTAATCTGGATACAGGACAGTATGTATACCAGTTCACATACTGGGAGAACTGTTGTAAGTCCGTAGCCGCAGTACATGTACCCAGTATGCACACCAGTTCGACAATGACTTTTTGGTACGTATACCCGGTATCCATACCATAAAAAGTATGTGACTCGTGAACTTGGAAAGGTACGCATACCATAATAGATCTATGAGTTCCTGAACTTGTTTTTGTCTTAAGCGTACACATACCCGGTACACGTACTATGATAAGAACATTCACAAACAGGTACAATGCACGTACCCGATACACGTACTTACCATGTCGAATAATTTCAGATGCATCAGAATTATTTCTATGAAAGAATCGACATTTGAATAACTCTCTAAGAACATATCTAGACATGATTGATCACATTTTTGACTCAAGAAAAGCCTTAAAATGTTATATTAAAATGGTTAAGTTTATTGTTCAATTGGCTAGTTTCGGCTAACCATTTATGAACCAAGCATTATACACGGTTCGGTTACGGTTCATCCTAACCAGAGTGTATATTGTGTTAAGTTAATCTCAAGTCAAGTTTTTCATCTAACAGTGATTATTGATTGCTTGATTCCAAAGCTACCTTAACTTAAATCCAAAGCAACCTTGATCTTGAAAATCTATTAAAGGAGAACCTCAAACAATTGGGATATTTGAATCCTTGACACTATCTGAAAAAACGGTGGTCTAACAACACCACCCAATATTTCGCTTAGTAATATGTATGGACAAACTCGAATATACTTTTAAGAGAATCAACAAGACTCAATCAATTAAAAGTACATCAACGAGTTTATATCTCTCTCTCTTAATTTGATTTCCTCAAACAGAAACTGCGAGTACTAATCAAATACAAAGAATAACTTGGATGGTACCAAAGACCATAATCCAAGGATCAATCAATCACAATCAACAACCAAAGGTTGGATTACTCTAATTGATGATCTAACGCACAACCTGTATTTTTTCAATTACAAAGATAAAACAATATAATGCGGAAACTGAAATAACACAGACACCAGAAATTTTGTTAACGAGGAAACCGAAAATGCAGAAAAACCCCGGGACCTAGTCCGGTTTGAACACACACTGTATTAAGCCACTACAGACAATAGCCTACTCCAATCTAACTTCGGACTGGACTGTAGTTGAACCCCAATCAGTCTCCAACTGATCCAAGGTATAGTTGTACTCCCTACGCTTCTGATCCCAACAGGATACTGCGCACTTGATTCTCTTAGCTGATATCACCCACAACTAAGAGTTGCTACGACCCAAAATCGCAGGATTTGACAATAAACAAATCTATCTCACACAGACAAGTCTATCAAAGGATCAATCTGTCTCCCACATAAAAACTCTAAAATTTTTGTTTCGTCTTTTGATAATAATCAAGGTGAACAGGAACCAATTGATAATCCGGTCTTATATTCCCGAAGAACAGCCTAGATAAAATAATCACCTCACAACAATCTTAATCGTATGGTAGCGAAACAAGATGTTGCAGAATCACAAACAATGAGACGAAGATGTTTGTGACTATTTTTTTATATCTTGCCTATCGGAGATATTAATATCAAGCCAATCAATCTGATTGTACTCGTACGATAGAAGATGCAAGATCAGATCACACAACTACGATAAAAGTAGTATCGGTCTGGCTTCAAAATCCCAATGAAGTCTTTAAGTCGTTAACCTGGTTTTAGAAGAAGAAAACCAAAGGTTAAAGGAGAAACGACTCTAGCATGCAAACTAGTATCACATGTGAAGTGTGGGGATTAGTTTTGCAAAGTTGCTAGATGTCCCCTTATATAGTCTTTCAAATCAGGGTTTCGCCTTGGTCACAAAGCAAACAATATCCACCGTTAGATGAAAACCTGATTTAGATTCAAGCTAATATTTCTCAACCGTTAGATCGAAAACTTAGCTTGTTATACACAAATGAAATACACGCTTCTAGGTTTGTTAACCATACCCAAACATGTACATTGTTGGTTCAACAATAGTTAACCAAAAGGTTAGCCATATGAGCATTTCATACCAACCATATTCTTCTTCACCATAACTAGTTCAAATGACTCAAATGAACTAGTTAGAGAGTTGTTCAATTGCAAGGAAATATTATGTACTACACAAGACACAATTGAAGCAAAGATGATTTGATTCACTCGAATCAGTTCATGAACTTTATAGCCACGGTTTGCAAATTGCATTCCTTAGTCTTTATAAGTTTAAGTTCAGAAATCATCTTCAGATATATAACCTTCTTAAATTCGCACACTAGGTTCGCGGAGTTAAGCAACCGGGCGGAGTTTACAAACTCCAGCAGAAAATCTCGGCAAAGACTTTCCGCCGGTTCGCAGACTGGGTTCGAGGACTAGGTTCGTGGACTGGTACTCACATAACAAGTTTTTAAACTCCAGCAGAATTTCTCGGGATGAGAAGTTCGGCACTTCGCGGACTGAGTTCGCGGACTTGGAAACAAGCTATTCTTCCGGTTTCTCTTGATCAACAAAGTTCGCAAACTTTGGTTCAAGGGATAAGACTTATGCACATATGTGTTTCCACAACAATACTTTTGTCCATCACTGGTTATGTAATCTAAACACTGATTCCAACCATTGAAACATTCTTAGAGGACGTTATACTGTTGTTACACCATTTCTCGTCAAAGAAATTTTCAAAGTGACTGAAACATATCATGACTTACGTCACTAGGTAAAGATAAACATGGTCGAAGCGAAACGCTTACCAACAAATATTTCGAGATATAGACAGGAGAGGTATACTCGCCTCGAAATACCAAATGTGTATAATCTAAGTCTATATATAGCACACGACTTTTTGTCTCAAGAAGTAGGAGATAGAGTAGATAGACTTTTGAGTGACAGATAAGTTCAAGTTTTCACATACCTTTTTGTCGAGAAGTTCTACCGGTTCCTTGAGTAGCTCTTCTTCTTGTATGATGAATCTCCATGAAGTCCTTGAGATCAACTACACTTTCTATCCTAGTCCGAGACTTAGCTATAATAGACTAGAAATCAAGACTTATAGTTTTGATCACTAACATTGACAAACATGCTTGAGATAGCAACACATGCGAGTTCGACCGAGCAATGCTCTAACAATCTCCCCCTTTGTCAATTTTAGTGACAAAACTATCAATACATATGGAATACAAAAAAAATAAAGAAACTTTAGTAGCTCCTATTCCACATGTCTAATCTTCAACATTCCTCGAAATCTTCGTCACTTCCAAGTACTCCAGTGATCCCAAAGGTTGTAAGTCTAGCATCACCGTTGTTGAAGATCCGTAGCTATAACAATGAGAAAGCATCGGTCTCGATCATTGTTATACAGTGTCATAGTATTATTACACAGTGTCAAAGTCCAATTGTATCACAACTTCGACAATAATACTATGGTGATATGTATCACTCCCCCTTAGTCAATACTCCATCTCACATGGAAACCACTCCCCCTTACACAATAATTCGAAAACCATATGTATTTTTAGTGTGAACTACATATTAATTCTCCCCCTTTTTGTCAATAAAGTTGGCAAAGGTACAAGAACGGGATCATAATGAAATTTCCGTAAGAGGCATTTCATGACTAAAAGAAAATGCATACCATCTAATTTAGATGCAATCATATAGCCGAAGCTAATAGCATTCATCAAGGAGTTTAAATATACAAGATAACCCCTTTAAAATTCCACAGCCGCACACCCCTCAAGATATGACCATTAAGCACAAGTTCAAAAGAAGTCTCCCCCATTTGATGGTATTCCCAAGGGAACAACAAGAGCGACCTTGATTTCAAAAGAAAATAAGGATTTTGAAACAAAAATGACACTAACAAGACAAAAACAACTCTACAGAAACTGAGCTGGAGTAAACCTACAGGAGTTTCAAACTCAATTGCCCAAAATATAGAGATAAGCATAGGGGCAAGAGTTATAGAAACGTTTTAATGAACCAAAACAACACCAATAGACTGCCGCAAGTGTTGAAACATAGCAGTGTCTAATGGTTTGGTAAGAATATCATCTAATTGTTGTTCGGAAGGCACAAATTCCATACTTATGATACCACTTTCATAGAGATCACGAATAAAATAGTACCTTATGTCAATGTGCTTTGTTCTTGAGTACTCAACGGGATTCTCAGTGATTCGAATCGCACTAGAGTTATCACAAAAGATCTTCATTATTCTAGTATCAACTCCATAATCAGCTAGCATTTTTTTCATCCATAGGAGTTGAGTACAGCATGATCCAGCAGCAATATATTCTGCCTCACATGTAGACAGGGATTGAGAATTTTGCTTCTTGCTATGCCAAGCTACAAGATTCAGTCCTACATAGTAGAAACCCCCTGATGTACTTTTTCTGTCTTCTACACATCCTTCCCAATCAGCATCTGAATAAGCAGATAGATCAGTGTTAGTATCAAAAGTGTAAGATAAATCATACCCGGCAGTGTGATTAATATATCAAATGATCCTTTTTGCAGATGCAAGATGAGATTCCTTTGGATTTGCCTGAAACCTGGCACAACAACCAACACTGAAAGAAATATCAGGTCTAGTAGCTGTAAGATACGAAGACTACCAATAATAGATCGATACAACTTTTGATCCACTTTTGCTCATTTCTCATCTCTATGTAGTTTACCAGTAGTGGGCATAGGTGTTAAGTTTGGGGAAGACATATCCAGACCGAACCTTGTCACAAGGTCTTGAGCATACTTCTCTTGGGATAAGTAAATTCCATCCTTATGTTGTTGAATTTGTAATCCTAAGAAGAATTTTAATCACCAACATTGCTCATTTCAAATTCTTTAGCAAGAGAGACTTGGAAGTCCTTTGCAAATTTTTCAGAAGTTGATCCATAGATAATATCATCTACATAGATTTGAGCAATAACCACATCTTTCCCACTCCATTTGGTAAACAAAGTTTTATCAGCTCCGCCTCTTGAAAAACCTTTTCTAATGAGAGAAGTGGTAAGTTTTTCAAACCAGGCTCTAGGTGCTTGTTTCAACCCATACAATACCTTTTTGAGCTTCAGCACATGATCTGGTAAATCAAGATTTTCAAACCCCTTAGGTTGAGCGACATAGACTTCCTCCTTTAAAATTCCATTTAGGAACGCGGATTTTATATGCATTTGAAATAGCTTAACCTTAAGAAAACAAGCATGAGCTAAAAAAAGACGAATGGACTCAAGGGGTGCCACAGGAGCAAAGGTCTCGTCAAAGTGAATCCCTTCAATCTGTGAATATCCTTGAGCGACAAGTCTAGCTTTGTTTCTGACAATCGTGCAAAATTCATCAGACTTATTCTTGAATATCCATTTGGTACCAACAATATTGACATTGGAGGGACAAGGTACAACTTCCCACACATCTTGTCTTTGAAATTGATTTAACTCTTTATGCATTGCATTCATCCAAAAGGGATCGTTCAGAGCTTCATCAATATTCCTTGGTTCTACTTGTGAAAGATAACAACCAAAATTGCACATATTTTGAAGCTGTCCTCTTGTTTTGTTTGTAGAATCTCTTCCTCCAATAATACTGTTGGGATCATGATTCCTTTGAACCCTGAGATTTCATGGAGGGACACGTTCTTGTTCGTCAAGAATTGCTTGATCAGTGCTCTTCTCCTCGTCACTAGAAATGTCAGGATCAGTAACCGTTGGGATAACTTCAACTGATTCTGGAATTTCTTTGACTTTCTCAATTGTCTCGGTTGGAGGCAATTCAGCAGGAGGATTATCATGACGAAAGTTACTAATGTCTTCGATGATAACATTAGCAGATTCCATCATGACTTGTGTTCTGAGGTTAAACACTCGAAAACCTCGACTATCAGAATCATAGCCAAGAAAGATACCTTCATCACTTTTGGTGTCGAATTTCCCTTTCTGTTCTCGATATTTCAGAATATAGCACTTACTTACAAACACCCTGATATAGTGTAGGTTGGGTTTCCTTTCGTACCACGGCTCATAAGGAGTGTTAAGGGTTTTAGACCGTAAATACATACGGTTGATCAAGTGACATGCTGTAAAAACAGCTTCTCCCTAAAATCTTAATGGTAAGTTTTTGTTATGGAGCATTACCCTGGCCATTTCCTGAATATTCCTATACTTTCTTTCAGCAACCCCATTAGCTTGAGGAGTGATAGGTGGTGAGTATTGTTGAATGATCCCCAGTTCGTCACAGAATTCAAATACTTTGGTGTCTTTGAATTCAGTTCCACGATCGTTTCTAATTTTCTTTAGTTTGCGACCTTGTTCGTTCTGGATCCTTTTAATAATAATCTTGAATTCACCAAGAGTTTCATTCTTATGAGATAGAAATGCAACCCAAGTGAATCTGGTGTAATCATCTACCATAACTAAAGCATACTTCTTACCAGCAACAGTGGGTTGTTGAATTGGTCCGAAGAGATTCATATGAATTAAATCAAGTGGAGCTTTAGTGAGAATATCTCGAGATGATTTGTGGTGAACTTTCGTTTGCTTACCCTTTTGACAGGCACCACATACACCTTCAATATTTGCATTGATTTTGGGAATGCCTCTAACAAGTTCTTTGTTAATGATCTTAGTTAGAAGACGATAATTGATGTGACCAAAACGCTCATGCCAACGATGTGTAGAGTCCACCTTAGCCAAATTGCAACAGTTGCTAAACTGAGTATCAAGTAGATAACAGTTGTTTTTACCACGAGTTCCTTGAAAAATTACTTTCCCAGTTTTGTCTACAATGTCACATCCATTTGCATTGAAGACAACTCGATGGCCTTTGTCACAAATTTGACTAATAGAAAGAAGATTAGCAGTCATACCTTTTACGTATACTACATCATGGATTTCTGGAACACCGGGCAACTTGATCGTTCCCTTCTTGCTGATGTAGCAACAACTCCCATTTCCAAACGTTACAGGACCTCCTTCATAGTCAATAGATGAAATAAACCATATGAGATCACCTGTCATATGTCTACTACAACCACTATCAAGAAACCATTGAAAAAGAGACGTAGATCTTAAAGCAAAGGCACCCATACTATTAGTACTTCTCTGTTAAGAGTTTCCTGATAGTTTTGTATATCCTTTCAAAGTATCAAAAAGTTGTTTAGTTTTCTTACAGAGATTACTTGCAATATTCAGACTCTTTTGAAACGACATACAATCCTGTTGAAGGTGATTGGAAGAATCACAACAATAATACGGGCCAAAACCTTGAAGTTTGTCTGAGTGGTTCCTAGTCATATCAGTTTTCACAACAACCTGTCGTTGATCACCATCTGATTTACGACTATTCTTTAAAGCTAAACAACTGGAGTTTCTCAGATTCACCAAGGGACTATTACCAGATATCAAATCCTTAAGAATTGCAATTTCTGCAACAAGACCATAGTTGATCCGTATTTGTTCATCCAACCATTTTTGAAGAGTAACCAGTTTATCAGACTTTTTTCTACGGTTGGTTTTTAAACCTGGCGAAGCGTCAATTGAGACTTTATGGTCCATATAGTCAGATCGCTACAAACACAGACTTTTGAGGTCTTGAAGTTGAACGTGTTTGCCATCTCTGATACCAATTGAAAAAGCGGGGGTCTAACAACACCACCCAATATTTCGCTTAGCAATCTGTATGGACAAACTCGAATATACTTTTAAGAGAATCAACAAGACTCAATCAATTAAAAGTACATCGACGAGTTTATATCTCTCTTTCTTGATATGATTTCCTCAAACAGAAACTCGAGTACTAATCAAATACAAAGAATAACTTGGATGGTACCAAAGGACAATATCCAAGGATCAATCAATGACAATCAACAACCAAAGGTTGGATTACTCTAATTGATGATCTAACGCACAACCTGTATTATTTAAATTATAAAGATAAAACAACATAATGTGGAAACTGAAATAACACAGACACCATAAATTTTGTTAACGAGGAAACCGAAAATGCAGAAAAACCCCGGGACCTAGTCCAGATTGAACACACTTTGTATTAAGCCGCTACAGACAATAGCCTACTCCAAGCTAACTTCGGACTGGACTGTAGTAGAACCCCAATCAGTCTCCCACTGATCCAAGGTACAGTTGTACTCCCTACGCCTTTGATCCCAGCAGGATACTGCGCACTTGATTCCTTAGCTGATCTCACCCACAACTAAGAGTTGCTACGACCCAAAATCGCAGTCTTTGATAATAAACAAATCTATCTCACACAGAAAAGTCTATCAAAGGATCAATCTGTCTCCCACAGAAAAACCCTAAAGTTTTTGTTCCATCTTTTGATAATAATCAAGGTGAACAGGAACCAATTGATAATCCGGTCTTATATTCCCGAAGAATAGCCTAGATAAATCAATCACCTCACAACAATCTTAATCGTATGGTAGCAAAACAAGATGTTGCGGAATCACAAACAATGAGACGAAGATTTTTTGTGACTACTTTTTATATCTTGCCTATCGAAGATATTAATCTCAAGCCAATCAATCCGATTGTACTCGTACGATAGAAGATGCAAGATCAGATCACACAACTACGATAAAAGTAGTATCGGTCTGGCTTCACAATTCCAATAAAGTCTTTAAGTCGTTAACCTGGTTTTAGAATAAGAAAACCAAAGGTTAAAGGAGAACGACTCTAGCACACAAACTAGTATCACACGTGGAGTGTAGGGATTAGTTTTGCAGTGTTGCTAGATGTCCCCTTATATAGTCTTTCAAATCAGGGTTTCTCCTTGGTCACAAAGCAAACAATATCCACCGTTAGATGAAATCCTGATTTAGATTCAATCTAATATTTCTCAACCGTTAGATCGAAAACTTAGCTTGTTATACACAAATTAAATGCACGCTTCTAGGTTTGTTAACCGTACCCAAACATGTACATTGTTGGTTCAACAATAGTTAACCAAAAGGTTAGCCATATGAGCATTTCATACCAACCATATCCTTCTTCACCATATTTCAAATGACTCAAATGAACTAGTTAGAGAGTTGTTCAATTGCAAGGAAATCTTATGTACTACACAAGACACAATTGAAGCAAAGATGATTTGATTCACTCGAATCGATTCATGAAATTTATAGCCACGGTTTGCAAATTGCATTCCTTAGTCTTTATAAGTTTAAGTTCAGAAATCATCTTCAGATATATAACCTTCTTAAGTTCGCACACTAGGTTCGCGGACTTAAGCAACCGGGCAGAGTTTACAAACTCCAGCAGAAAATCTCGGCAAAGACTTTCCGCCGGTTCGCGGACTGGCTTTGCGGACTGGTACTCACATAACAAGTTTGTCAACTCCAGCAGAAATTTCTCAGTATGATAAGTTCGGCAGTTCGCGGACTGAGTTCGTGGACTTGGCAACAATCCATTCTTTCAGTTTCTCTTGATCAACAAAGTTCGCAAACTTTGGTTCAAGGGATAGGACTTATGCACATATGTGTTTCCACAACAATACTTATGTCCATCACTGGTTATGTAATATAAACTCTCATTCCAACCATTGAAACATTCTTAGAGGACGTTATGTAGTTGTTACACCATTTCTCGTCAAAGCAATTTTCAAAGTGATTGAAACATATCATGACTTACGTCACTAGATATAGATAAACATGGTCGAAGAGAAACGCTTACCAACACATATTTCGAGATATAGATAGGCGAGGTATACTCGGCTCGAAATACCAAATGTGTAATCTAAGTCTATATATAACATACGACTTTTCTCAAGAAGTAGGAGTAGATAGACTTTTGAGTGACAGATAATTTCAAGTCTTCGCATACCTTTTTGTCGAGAAGTTCCATCGGTTCCTTGAGTAGTTCTTCTTCTTGTATGATGAATCGCCATGAAGTCCTTCAGCTCAACTACACTTTCTATCCTAGTCTGAGGCTTAGCTATACTAGACTAGAAATCAAGACTTATAGTTTTGATCACTAACATTGACAAACATGCTTGAGATAGCAACGCATGCGAGTTCGACCGAGCAATGATCTAACACTATCTTTGTGTGTCCTAGTTGTAAACTAGAGTTTTCCTCTCCTTTAAACCCTTTCAGGGTTTAGCGACTGAAAAATATTCACCCAGGGATTCGTGAAGCCATGTCAAACTATTGTTATCTTAATAGGTCGTATATCCTGATATTGTTTTGATTGTTGAGTCTTGCTCCAACAAAACAAGATAGATAGAAATCACAAAAAATCTTTGTCTTAGACTTTGTGATTCCACAAGTTTATACTTATGAGGTGAATAATAATCTAGGATGCTCCTCAGGAGTCAAAATTAATATCGGATTTTGAAGTTTGCTAGACTTTTTCTATTGCAATCGATTTCCTACCTCACCTTGATCTATGATCAGAACGGAAATCACATATAAGTTGATTGGTTTAAAGTCTTCAATTGAGTTGAAGCAACTCTAAGGATGTAAAGGACGTCGGCTAATTAAGGGAATCAATTACGCATATATCTGCTAGGATTCAAGGGGCGTAAGGAGCGCAACTATAAATGAATTGCTGTGACGTTTTAATTCAGTTTCAACTAATTTCCAGTTCGAAGTTCTGATAGTAGGATAGTGTCTGTAGCGGCTTAATACAGTTTGGTGTTCAATTCTGAACTAGGTCTCAGGGTTTTTCTGCATTTGTTGTTTCCTCGTCAACAAACTTTTGGTGTCTGTGTAAATTATTTTCCGCATTATATTGTTTATATTTATAATCGAAATATTACATGTTGTACGTTAAAATCAATTCAAGTATATAAGTCCATTGCAATTGTTGGATAGGACTTGATTGATTCTTGGATATTGATCTTTGGAATCGTCCAAGTACTCTCATGTATAATCAGGTTCACGGACTTGTCTCTGTAACATTCTGATTGTAAGAGAAAGTGATATAAACTCTGAATATTATTTCTTTATTAATATTCATTAAGTTGAACTCTCGGAATTGTATTTATGTTTAGTACATACAGGCTTCCTAAGAAAAAGATGGTGGTGTATTATGGTACCCCCCACGTTTTCACTTGGCATAAGTAAGAATTTTCCTAGATGCATCTAATTATGGAAGGTTAATAGTGACCTGCTTAAAAATCTCCAATATATCATTGTAAGTGGAATCCTTCTTAGTTGGTACTAGTAGCTATGTGAATAGGGCTCAGGGAACAAATTCGGGCTTATCAGGAAGCGCATTGGACTCTTTAGACACTCTATCAGTCTCTTTATTTTCTGACTCAAAAGGGTGAGCTACAATATGTTCACTATTAGGTGATGTAGTTTTTTAAGTGGTAAATAAAGTTCGTTCAACTCGGACTTGTGTAGACTCAATTTCAGACTTAATAATATAAAACAATAAAAATAAAGAAAATATATACACAAGGTTTGTCACAATGTCGAGAGATTACTGAGACTCAGGATTCCACCAAACCTCATACCATGTGGTTCAAAAATCAATTCTTAGAAAATTATAGCTCTTGTTTATTGACTCTAATTCTTTGCCAGGGTAGATTTTAAAAAGATTAACTGTAAATCACTAGCATGATGCATCAAAAGCACTTAGACCAAGCATACATCATCATACGACTTCACAACTAATTAAGAAAAATCATAAAACGATTAAATTAATGCAAAAAGTCATAAAAAGAATTAAATATAATTACCACACGTATGAAATATGGCTTCCTCCGTCATCCCAGTGTTGGGGTTTAGCTCCTCATATTAATCATGATCTCAAAATATGTGTTTGTTGCTCAAAAGATGATTAAAAGAGTGAAAAGTAATAACACAGACTGTTTGCAACAGTGCATTGGTGTTGCAAAACAGCTGTTACAATGGAACTGTTACAGAAAAATTGTTGCTTTGTCGCTGATTTTAAAACCCTAGAATAAGACTGCCCTGAACAGCTTAATGTTCTTCAGCTGTTAAACAGCGACACGTTTCTGCGACTGTCTACCGAGGGTCAATGTTCTTCGCGTTCTTCTTCTTCAACAGCAGCAGCAGCAGAAACAGAGTTTGGTAAAGCTCTGATTTCTTCTTCTCTGGTTCTCCTTAGGTTCCCAAACTCTCGACACCTCTTCTATATGACCCAAGACATCTATTTATATCAAAAATACCGATTAAATCTCTCCCAAATCTTCCAAAATCTCTTTCCTTCTCTTCACGGCCAAGTTGCGACAATTTCTTGTTTTAGGATTTCTACGCGTTTCTGAGCTTTCCTTTTTATTTTAAACTCTTCCTTAGATAGATACAAATCTTTGGGAAGGTTTACATCGTTTTAATCACTCTAAAATTCCCTAAAACAGGTCACACACGTGACTTTCCATATTTTCTTGTTGTGAGAAAAATCCGTCGTTTGAGCCCAATCTAATCGATTTAAACACCCATATCAGATTCCTAGACCCATAAGGAGTCTATCCTATGAAAATCAAAGGTTTAATCGACCTCAAACTCCTCCAAATCACGTTTGCCAAAACTGCTCTTTAACTACACTTTTTCCCGCCAAAACCTGATTTTTGAATGTTGAAGATGCTTGCCCCTTATCCAGAGTAGGGGTGCGATTAGCAGATGCCTGGAAATGGGATGCCCCTTAGTAATTAGGTTGCCCCTTATCCAAAGTGAGGGTCCGAATAGCAAATGTCCTCCCATGAACGTAAAAAACACTTTTCGAGCCAATTTCGCCGCAAAATCTTATTTTTCCGAAAACACCTACACAGACATAAAAAGCCAAAATAAATACAAAATCGAGAACTAACAATATATACAATTGAGATTATATCAGACACAAAAATGTGTCTATCATTTGGCATGGTTACTTTATTGTGTACCACTCAACCACTCCTAAGGGTTTTCACAGAATTCACATGATTGAACTGTTTTCCTTTTGGGATTAGGATCTGTTTGACTAGGGAACCTTCTGTTCCCTCTCTCACTTAGAATCTTAGTTATTTTACTTACCTGAAGTTCTAACTTAGCAAGAGTCTAATCAGTTTTATGTTGAAAATTAATATGGCTATTTACTAACATATTCTGGCTCTTTGCTAACATCTTCTGGCTCTTTGTTAACATACTAAGAGATTCCTCTAGCTAGTCATTCTATTCCCAGAAGGGTTCTGGAACTGGGTTGGACCTGAATAGTTCTTAGTATAACCAAAACCTAGGGGGATCATGAAAATTACTAGACTGACCTTGATTCTGGACCTTAGACCACGAGAAATTATGATAGTTTCTCCAACTAGGATTATAGGTTTCTGAATATGATGGTTCAAACTTCTGACGATTTTCAAATCTAGAGTTGTTATAGAGAGCATGGACTTGCTTTTCACTAGTGCATCCTTCCCAAAACGAGTTATTGGTCTCTATTCTTGTCATTAGCTTCAACAAGAGACTTATATTTATACTGACTCAATTTTAAAGCTTCTAACCTTCCGGATAAAGCAACAAACTTAGTATTTGGCTCAAAGCTTGTATCTACCACATTGGTGCTACTTCTATTGACCAAGAGTCCTTTCGGGGGTTCAACACAAAACTCCGATTATTGGGATTTTACAGCTACATCTTCTAAAAAGGAATATGCTTGATCAACAATTTCATTCATGAAGCCACTAGCGCACAAAGACTCGACCACGACTTTGGTCGAATAGTCTAAATTGTCATAAAGAATTTGAATTAATTTCATTTTCTCTAACCCAGGGTGAGGACATTGCAAACAAGGACCATTGAACCTTTCTAGAAACCTGTAAAGGGATTTTCCTTTTTGTTGTTGCATATACTGGCGCTAATTCTTTGCGTAATAGATGCGATTTTATGCTTAAGGTGAATTTTGTGAAATAAAATAGCAGTAAGTTGATCCCACGTTTCTATAGACTCCGATGGTAGGTTATGCTACTAAGACTTATCTTTATCTCTCAAGGAAAATGAAAACATCTGAAGTTTCAAGACTTCATCGTGAAGGTTTTTAATCCTAATTGTTCCGCAGATCTCCTCTAAGTCCCTCACATAAAAATAAGGGTTTTCATCATCTTTTCCTAGGAATACAGGGACCATTTAAATAATATCAGGTTTTAACTTATAATTAGCCATAGTGGCAGGAAATTTAATGCAAGATGGTCGGTTGGACATAATTTAGTACATTTAATCTTTCAAAGTTGCCATTGTTGGCGCAGTCAAAATCCTAGGGGTGAATTCCTCACTAAGGCTCAAATTCTCAAAACTGGAGCTTCCAAAAACAGGGATCTCTAAAGAAGTTTCTTCGAGCTCCTCGTTTCTAAAACAAGAACTTCTAGTCTCTTCACTAGTCAACTAATAATGGGTTTGGAATACAATTACGCTCGTTAATGGACTAGAGCAGCCCCGGCATACACTAAAAGACTAAAAAGAAAAATCCTAATTTGGAAGCGAAGTTCTAAGCAAACACAAGCAGGCCAGTTCCACCAAAACAAACCTTGATTTCTAGCAAATAAAAAGCATGATGTACCCACTTAGATTTTTTTTAGACCACCTTCTATTTTTCCGAAAGGAAATTCGTTACAATTTCAGCAAACTTCTCTAGAATGTTCCGAATTAAAGTAAGTCAAATAGATGCAGGAGAAGCTCAAAAGAGCTTGAATACCCCTGTCGTTGTGGAAACGTTTCCCTCGGGTTATAAGGCGGCTCGTTCAACTTACAGTAATCATCCTGAGCTTCGAGTTAGGATAACAGAGTAACCATTATGTCTTTTAAACGACTTTCATACAAGATTGTTACCCTATCAATCTCGTTCTATTCAGTATTAAGCTTAGTTTCGTGTTAGGGAACATTTTCCTAATGTGGGCAAGAAAGAAACAATGATGAAATCCAATTCCTTATCTTAATTTGGCCAGTCTTTTCCCTTTACTAGAATTTAAAATCGTCTTCAGACATCAACATATATACATTACAAACGCATCCAGTAAACTCGCTAACAGGAGATTTCGCGGGTGTTTAGAATTCTTACCTCCCGTTCCATATGGGTATGAACCGTTGAAGTTGACTCGGGCCACCGATCATATGTCAGTGTACGAACCCAAGGAGCCGAGACAGTATCGTAACTGTTGTTCTTCCTTGTGCAGTTTAATATTTAATTACCTTTTCATAGGGTTTAAAAATAAAATCATCTCGAAAGTCCAGTGTCCAAAAAAAGAAAGTGCAAAAATAGAAGATTTCCCAATACAATTTTCTAAAAACCAAAATATAAAATCTAATAATAAAAAAAGATCTTTGTCTTGTCTTCGTTTTTCTAGCTTTAAGTTTTGCTTGAAGTCTTTAATCACCAAATGGTTCAATCATTTTTCAACCCAAATTCCAAACCTGTAGCAGAAAGATATACCTAAAAAAACGTAAAATATAATAAAATAATAACTACAACACAGGCGATTGAAACCCGCGTTACCTTTTCTATTATTATACTTATAATCTTCATCAGACCCATTCCATCTCCTATCCCTTTCGATTCACCATCAATTTTCGCATCTTTTGATATCTTTTTGTTAGAGCATTGCTCGGTCGAACTCGCAAGCGTTTCTATCTCAGGCTTGTTTGTCAAGTTTAGTTGATGAAAACTATAGTCTTGATTTCTAGTCTACCTATATGAGTTTCAGACTAGGATAGATTGTATAGTTGAGGTTTACACTTCACGGCGCTTATAACTGAAGACGAAGATCTACTGAAGAACTCGGAGGAACTTCATCAACAAAAGGTATGTGGAGACTAAAACTTATCTATCCTCAGAAAGTCTATTCTATTCTTACTTATCTCCTATTGAGACAAAAGTCGTATACGATATAGTCTTTCATATCATACACACTTGATGTTTCGAGCTGAGTATAACTCGCTTATTTATTTCTCGAAATACGTGTTGGTAGATTTCTGTATTGGATATATTCATTATTATTCTTGACTTTATGTCAAAATATGATCATGTGGAAATTGCCTTGAAAACATCTTACATGATTTGTGTGAGACAGTCATTTGATGTTGACTTGGAAAGTTTCGTATTGATCACACTTGAAAATCGTTTAATGGTGTGTATGATACATCCAATGTCGTCTTCTAAGAATGTTTCAATGATTGAAATGGGAGTTAAGAGCTAAAACCAATGTCTGGATACATTACGGTTTGTGTACTTAATGTACGAACTGTTTTGATAGAATTCAGGACCGGAAGTTTGCATACCCGTTCGCAAACTTATTCAACTGTTTAAGTCAGGGTACTTAAATTTGCTTACTCGTTCGCGAACTGATTTAACTGTTGAATTCCGAGAACCAAGTTTGCATACCCGTTCACAAACGGTTTCAACTGAGTTCGATCCAGAGCTAAAGTTTGCGTACCCGTTTGCAAACTGTTGGCTTGTGACAAATGTCCAGAACTTAAGTTCGCATACCCGTTCACAAACTTAAGTGGTTAAAGTTTTTAGATTTAAATTAAACAAGCAAATAAAAAGAGTTGTTCAAAGTTATAGAGAAAAACACCAAGACTTGGATTCCACCATTGACCCATTATTTGATAAATTCTAATAATTAATATTCATGCAATTTTTCTTTTAGAGTGATTCTAATTTTATGCCTTTTGTAGATTTTTGAAGTAATAAATGTAAACACCAAGCATGAAACATCAAAAGTCTTAAACTAAGCATGCTCCATCAAAACGAATCACAATTATTCAATAAATATCAATTATCCAATATAAATTCCATGCAAATAATCATGTAAAAATATTGCAAATAAATAATAAAGTTAGAATTATACCAATAAATATGAAACAATGGCTTCCTCCGTCGCCTTGGCTAAGGGGTTTATCTCCTCATATCAAAAACTTGATCAAAATGGCTTAATAGATGTTTTTATTGATGATATGGTGTTTAACAGAATTTTTGCAACGCTGTATAAATGTTACAGCGTCACTGTTACAATGTTCGAATAAGACTGCCTGTAAACGATACTTCTGAACTGCAGCAAAATAACGACACAGTAATTCTGCTTTAGGTACTATTGAAGAACGACGCTCCAGAAGCGTCCGTTCTTCGTTCTTCGTCTTCCTCCTTGAACAGCAGCAGCAGCAGCAACAATCAATGGTATCTTCCTCGTTTCGGCTCTGAACTCTCTCCTATTTCTCTCTAAACTTTTCTAACCTTTTCTTTGATGTAAACCAACACTTATATAGCCCAACAGATCCATAAATCTCGACTAAATATGCGATTATTTTTTTTCTTCTTCTCATGCAGTTGAAACGATAATCGCTTCTGTTGAGCTTTTTCACGTGTTGTTAGCTATAAAATAGCTACCAAACTCTTCCATAATCTTGAATAGGACCATGTACTTGTTAATCCAGCGTCAAAGTCCTCCAAAAATCTCTCAAAAATATTCTAAAAACCCAACAGAGAACACGTACTCTGTTTTCCCTTTCTTTGCTTCTCACGGGTATTCCAGCCCAATTTTCCGGGTCCAATTGATTGTACTGGTCTTGTAATGTCTTCTAGAGTCCGTAGGTACCAAATATGCCCATTGAATCTCCTCCTAAGTCGCTCAAATCTCTGCTCAAAAACTGTTGTCGCTGCTGCCTTTTTTTCCCGCCAATTTCTGCTTTGAATTTTGAAGATGACCTCCCCCTATCCAGTTCCGGTGTCACTTTAGTTCATGCCCTGAAATGGGGTGCCCCTTATCCAAATTAGGGGTGTCTTTAGCAATTCTTCTGGGATGTTTTCCGCAGTTTTTCAGGGTTCCTCCGGGGTATTTCCGGTACACTTCTGAGGCATTTCTGGTACCTATCAACGGCAATCCAAGGTCCACATTTTTAGCCAATTTTTGCCTCAAAGCCTTATTTATCCAAAAACACCTACAAGGAGATTAAAAACCCAAATAAGTGCAACAATGGGCACTAACAATATACACAATTGAGATAAATTAGACACATAAATGCGTCTATCAAATACCCCCAAACTTATTATTTGCTAGTCCCGAGCAAATCAAAACTACAAAATAAAATCCTAACTCACTGTCGCAGGCATCGTCGATTGCATTTAGCGTATGCAATAAGCCTTTAAACCCCTAGGTGGCCCTAGTGGCCGAGTTATAGTCTCGGGAGGGCTTACCAGAGATATACCCACAAAACCTGTACTCCAGACCTTAGCTATCTACGCAGAACCTTGGAAGGCACTAAAGAATCTCCTTGGTTGGCATACTTATTGACTACAGGAAGAAGTACCCTGATGCGAAATTCCAATTGTTGTACACGAGTTTGCACTCAAGCATACTAAAATTCATATAAAGTGACAGAGCTCTACTCAGATAGTTGCACTATGGACATCATATTCGGAGTCAAAACTAATCACATGGATAGATCAAGAAGATGGAATAGAAAAACATATATGGTTTTGATGTTTACTAAGTGAACGGCGTTTCCCATACTGTCTGAAGGCCTCCGCCAAAATGAACCTATCCTAATGGATTGAGATACTAGTCTGACTAATATCAACACACTGGCATATACAAGGGTACCAGTGGTCGATAACCTAACTCTAGGTCAACACAACTGGCATATACAAGGGTACCAGTGGTCGACTTTATTGAATTTATTCCTTTTGGTCAAATGGTCTGGTCTCAATTTCTTTTTTTTTTTTTTTTTTTTTTTTTCTCTTTTTTTTCAACTTTTTTTTTCAATTTTTTTTTTTTGGTACTCAATCACTCTAATTCACCCTAGCATTGGTAACAACTTGAATCGTGGGCCCCACCTATCACTTAGAGAACATGGTTTAAAACAAAACAAAATAAAAAAAATAGAAGTGAAAAGGACTCAACGAGATATGGTGAAACTATCATGTTATTTCTAACACCTGAGCTCTGTGCTTTTATGAATAGACTCTTCTAGATGTTTCCATCTAATCAGATTGGTTCCTCAACTCCTAAACCAAAATGCTTCCATCCACTTAGATTGGTTAGTGCCATCCTAAATACGCATAAATTTCTAGGCTCTGGAGTTTATTTATTGCAAAAAGGTGACAAAAAGTTTCTTCCCCACCCCCAAACTTAAATCTAACATTGTCCTCAATGTTCTAAAGATGAAATTAAAAGCATGAACAAGGAGAAACTATTACCACTGGAGGGAAAAGAAATAAGGAAGGATATTACCGTATCACATGAACGCGGGAGCCTCCCAGTAAATGCTAAATTTATAGTCATTAGCTAGACATCAAATACCTCTAAAAGAATTGTCACCTTCCAAAGTCGTATACCAATAGTCGAAACAATTGTGGGTCCATAAGACCAAATAGAACTGCCACGAATAGGAGACAAATGCTCAAGATTAGAAAAATGAGCAGATAGAGCACAACCTGATCTAAAGTTTCTCGCAAACAACTGGATTTATCTGAGGTGCCCACTTGGGCTTCATATGAGTGTCTCGGCAAACAGATTCATCCGAAAAACGGGTCTCTAACATATGGATTTTCTCCTGGACAGTATCAGGCGGATCAGGTTGTGGAGTCTGAATAGACTCAAGCGATACCTCAGATGCACTAGGCTTGAGTCCCAAGTTAGGGACTTCTACTGGGGATAATTGACAATCTCTACCCCAAATTTAGGGTAATCACTATTCTCCGTAAGACCTTTAACTATGGCTTGAATTTCCGGATCCGGAGAGTATTTAAAATACTCTAGAGCTTCTTCTAGTTCACTACCCCCAAACTTAGAGTTTTGGGTGTCTCTAGATAAACTAGTCACAATATTCCTAATTTCTAGACCATCCGGTTCCTGAAAAAGGTCAATTGCTTTCTCTGAGTTATAATCAGGTGGTTCATCCTCTAAATTCTTTTGAGGTATACTAGCTATAGGACTTATATGTTTCATATCCTCTATGGTCATCCCTAGAGTTTCCTTATTGTGTTGAAGCACAGTTACTGGCCTAATCTCATGATCACTATCCAAATCGGAAGTTATAGGCAAAATCTCAGATGGGCCTACAAATGCATAATTGGGGTCCAACTTAGGAGGATCTTTAGGCTCTTCGAAATAAGGGCTTAAGGTAGATTCGGTAGCTAGTAATGGTTCAAACCTAGATTTCCATCTATCGGTATCTAACATAGGAATAGAATCCAACAGAGCATTTACTTGTTCAATGTTGCTATCATCGTCAAAATCCATGCTAAAACGGGCTAGACAACTCTCTAATGGATCTTCCGATTCGGTGTTTGGTACAGACTTCGGAACTAAGGTTCCTATCATGTTGACCTCTTCAATGCACGTGTCATCTAGCTCAGAATGTAGCTTATTGACATTAAAAATATTCAACTCAATAGTCATATTACCAAAAGATAGATTCATAATACCATTTCGACAGTTTATGATCGCATTAGACGTGGCTAAAAACGGGCGACCTAAAATCACTGGTATTTGGTTCTCTGGGTCAGGGACAGGTTGGGTATCTAGGATAATAAAATCCACTGGATAAATAAACTTGTCAACCTCTATGAGAACATCCTCGATCACACCACGAGGAACTTTAACGGACCTATCAGCTAACTGAAGTGTTATCTGGGTAGGTTTCATCTCACCAAGTCCTAGCTTGAGGTACACATGGTATGGCATTAAGTTCACACTGGCTCCTAAGTCAAGCAACGCTTTCTCAACACGGTATTTACCTATTGTGCAAGAAATGGTCGGGGACCCTGGGTCTTTATACTTAGGAGTAGTGGTATTCTGAATAATAGAACTCACATGACTAGCTATGAAGGCTTTCCTCTGGACACTGAGCTTACGCTTTCGCGTACACAAGTCCTTAAGGAACTTGGCATAAGAGGGAATCTGCCTAATTGCATCTAATAATGGAAGGTTGATATTAACCTGCTTAAAAACCTCCAATATCATTAAAGTTGGACTCCCTCTTAGTCGGAACTAGCAGCTGGGGAAACGGGGCTCTGGGAACAAAGTCGGGCTTAACAGGACCCTCATTGGTCTCTTTAGAGACTCTATCAGTCTCCTCATTTTCTGGCTCATAAGGGTGAACTACAGCATGTTCACTTCAGGTATGACCTTATTATCAACTTTCTTTCCACTCCTAAGGGTTGTAACAGAGTTCACATGATTGTACGATTTCTCTCCTCTAGGGTTAGGATCAGTATGACTAGGGAACCTTCCTTCTTCTCTCATTGATAAACTTAGCTATTTGGCCGACTTGAAGCTCTAATTTAGCAAAAGACTGGGCACTATTCTTAAAATTCTGTTTGGTTTCCTCTTGAAAATTACCCTGGCTTTTTACTAACATTTCCTGGCTTTGTGATAGCATCTCCTGGCTCTTCCTTAATATACTAAGGGTTTCCTCTAAGCTAGCTATTCTATTCTCAGATGGGTTCTGGGTCTGACCTGAAGAGTTCTTAGTATAACCAAAACCTGGGGGAGGCTGAGAATTACTAGACTGGCCTTGATTCTGGCCCTTAGACCAATAGAAATTAGGATGGTTTCTCCAACCAGGGTTGTAGGTCTCTGAGTAGGGGTCAAACTTCTGACGGTTTTCAAACCTAGCATTGTTATAGACAGCATGGGCTTGTTCTTCACTAACCTGACCTTCCCAAAATGAGTTATCGGGCTCTATTCCACAACTAGAGACTTGAGAGGCTCTATTAGGTTCAACAAGGGACCTATTTTTAGACTGACCCATTAGCTTCTAACCTTCTGGACAAAGCAGCAAACTTAGCATCTGACGCAAAACTCGTATCTACCATATTGGTGCTACTTATATTGACCAAGAGTCTTTTAGGTGGTTCAACACAAGATTCCCACTGTTGGGATTTTTCAGCGATACCTCCTAAGAAGGTAAAAGCATCATCAGCATTTTTACTAGTGAACTCACCAGCGCACATAGACTCAACCATGGCTTTGGTCGAATAGTCTAAACCATCATAAATAATCTGTACGAGTTTCATATTATCAAATCCATGGTGAGGACACTGAGATAGGAGATCATTGAATCGCTCTAAAAACCTATAAAAAGACTCTCCCTCTTGTTGCACACTAGCACTAATTTTCTGCCTAACAGCTGCAGTTTTATGCTTAGGGTAGAACTTCATATAGAAGGCAGCGATAAGTTCCTGCCATGTTTCTATGGATTCAGACGGTAGGTTGTTCATCCAGGTCTTGGCTTTGTCTCTCAAAGAAAAGGGAAACATCTTAAGTTTCAAGACTTCATCAGTAAGGTCTTTTATTCTAATTGTCCCACAGATTTCCTCGAAGTCCCTAATATGGAAATAAGGGTTCTCATCATCTTTTCCTAAGAATATAGGAATCATCTGAAGAATACTAGGTTTTATCTCAAAACTAGCCGTAGTGGCTGGCAATTTAATGCATGAAGCTCGGTTGGTCCTAGTTGGGAACATGTAATCTTTCAAAGTTGTCATCGTTGGCACAACTGGAGTACTAGGGGTACTTTTATCACTCAGAGATAAATTCTCAAAACTGAAGTTTCCAAAAACAGGGCTCTCCAAAGAAGAATCTTCGAGCTCCCTGCTTAAATCAGAAGAACTACTAGGTTTTTCGCTAATCAATCGACCTAGAGTATCTCTTTTCCAAGCCCTATTAACAAAATCGGGCATACACTAAAAAGAATTCAAAAAGAAATAAAAATCCTAATAGGAAGGTTCTAGCAATCACACAGCAGGCTGACTCGACTTTACCACAGCAAACCTAAAGATTTCTAGCAAACAACAATCATGATGGCTCCACTTAGATTGTTTCTAGACCAGCTTCTAATCCTTCGAAATGGAATTCGTTACAATTTATGCAAACCCCTCTGGAATCAATCCGAGTTAAAGCAAGTTGAATCGAGGTGAGGGAAGCTCAGTGGAGCTTTGATACCCAAAACCTCACCGATCCAATGCGACGCAGTCACGCATTCAACTCGCAGAAACCGTCAAGAACTTCGAGGTGTGCTTAAAAGGGTAACCAATATTTTTCGAATGATTGTCCTGTTAAGCTCGATACCCTATAGGTCTCTTTCTAGTCCAAATTTTAGGCTTAGGTTCGCTTTAGGTTTCGTTTTCCTAAGGCGGGCAAGAAGGGAACGGTGATGAAATCCGAACCGTTATCTTGTTTAGGCCAGGCCTTGCCCTTTACTAGGAATATAAAAACAGTCTGGTTCGTTCTCAAACAATTATCACCTTAAGGAATACAGTAACCCGCTTTCAGGAGATTCGCGAGTGTTTCGATTGGACTTACCTCCCGTACCAGACGGGCGATGAACCGTTGAAGTCGACTCGGGCCACTGACTCTGTTGTCAGTGTGCGAACCCGAGGGGCCGAGACGATATCGTAATCGTCGTCCTTCCCTGCAAACAGTTTGTATTTAAACTACCCTTCCGTAGGGTATAAAATAAAAATAAAAATGTCCAAAGTTTAAAGTCCACAGTCCACAAAAATAAAGTGCAAAAACAAAAAGTAAATTACAAAATATTTCCTAATACAATTCTAAAAAATAATAATAATAAAACTAAATCCTAAAAAAAAAAAAAAAATTCTTCTTCTTGTCTTCTCTTTACGCTTTACGCTTTAAGCTTTTTTTTTTCCCAAGTCCTTAGTGTTCACCTCAAACCTGTAAATCAAAGACAAAAAGGAACAAATAAAAATAAATAAAAATAAATAATAAATCTAAAAAAATGCTACCTAAACACAAATACGCGTCGGCGGCGCCAAAAATTTGATGATTTTTGAAAATGGTTGTTGTAGTGGTAAAAAGGGGTCTTTTCAGACTTGTGAAGAAAAAAAATTTAGATTTAAATTAAACAAGCAAATAAAAAGAGTTGTTCAAAGTTATAGAGAAAAACACCAAGACTTGGATTCCACCATTGACCCATTATTTGATAAAGTCTAATAATTAATATTCATGCAATTTTTCTTTTAGAGTGATTCTAATTTTATGCCTTTTGTAGATTTTTGAAGTAATAAATGTAAACACCAAGCATGAAATATCAAAAGTCTTAAACTAAGCATGCTCCATCAAAACGAATCACAATTATTCGATAAAAATCAATTATCCAATATAAATTCCATGCAAATAATCATGTAAAAATATTGCAAATAAATAATAAAGTTAGAATTATACCAATAAATATGAAACAATGGCTTCCTCCGTCGCCTTGGCTAAGGGGTTTAGCTCCTCATATCAAAAACTTGATCAAAATGGCTTAATAGATGTTTTTATTGATGATATGGTGTTTAACAGAATTTTTGCAACGCTGTATAAATGTTACAGCGTCACTGTTACAATGTTCGAATAAGACTGCCTGTAAACGATACTTCTGAACTGCAGCAAAATAACGACACAGTAATTCTGCTGTAGGTACTATTGAAGAACGACGCTCCAGAAGCGTCTGTTCTTCGTTCTTCGTCTTCCTCCTTGAACAGCAGCAGCAGCAGCAACAATCAATGGTATCTTCCTCGTTTCGGCTCTGAACTCTCTCCTATTTCTCTCTAAAATTTTCTAACCTTTTCTTTGATGTAAACCAACACTTATATAGCCCAACAGATCCATAAATCTCGACTAAATATGCGCTTATTCTTTTTCTTCTTCTCATGCAGTTGAAACGATAATCGCTTCTGTTGAGCTTTCTCACGTGTTGTTAGCTATAAAATAGCTACCAAACTCTTCCATAATCTTGAATAGGACCATGTACATGTTAATCCAGTGTCAAAGTCCTCCAGAAATCTCTCAAAAATATTCTAAAAACCCAACAGAGAACACGTACTCTATTTTCCCTTTCTTTGCTTCTCACAGGTATTCCAGCCCAATTTTCCGGGTCCAATTGATTGTACTGGGCTTGTAATGTCTTCTAGAGTCCGTAGGTACCAAATATGCCCATTGAATCTCCTCCTAAGTCGCTCAAATCTCTGCTCAAAAACTGATGTCGATGCTGCCTTTTTTTTCCCGCCAATTTCTGTTTTGAATTTTGAAGATGACCTCCCCCTATCCAGTTCCGGTGTCACTTTACTACATGCCTTGAAATGGGGTGCCCCTTATCCAAATTAGGGGTGCCTTTAGCAATTCTTCTGGGATGTTTTCCGCACTTTTTCAGGGTTCCTCCGGGGTATTTCCGGTACACTTATGGGGCATTTCCGGTACCTATCAACGGCAATCCAAGGGCCACATTTTTAGCCAATTTTTGCCTCAAAGCCTTATTTATCCAAAAACACCTACAAGGAGATTAAAAACCAAAATAAGTGCAACAATGGGCACTAACAATATACACAATTGAGATAAATTAGACACATAAATGCGTCTATCAATATTCATGAACAAATACATTTATATAATAAGGAATGCAATCTTTGCAAACCATGGATTAAACGTTCATGAATTGATTCTTTAGAATCAATACGATTTTGCTTCGATTCGTTCATGTATTTTACCGTAAGATAATGAACAATTGAAAAACTCTATGAAGAACACAATTAGATCCTTTGATTATCTTTGATCATCATAGTTGATTTAGATGTGTTAGATGAATGTGAATTAGACAAAATTATTCATATGGCTAACTTTGGTTAACCATTATTGAGACAACCTCATGTACACGTTTAGGTACAGTTACTCATATATAAATGAAGTATATTTCATTTGTGTGTGAAAAACTAAGTCCATCTAACGGTGGAGAGATATTGTTATGGTTACAAGCAAAACTTAGCTTGCATCTTATATTAGGATTTCATCTAACGGTGAATGACGAATGCTTTGTTTCCAAGGTAACTAAGAAAACCCTGATTTGTAAGCTATATAAAAGAGAACTTTAGTAACTGGGAAACCTAATCCCTACACCTTCTGTGTGATACTAGTTACGTACTAGAGTCAATTCTCCTTTAGCCTAGGTTTTTCCAAAACCATGTAGGTTAAAGACTTCAAGACTTCATTGGCATTCTGAATCCAGATCCAACTATTTTCTCTGTAGCTGCTTATTCTGATCTTACTTGTTCTATCGTATTGAGTACTATCTTCTCTAAGATTGGCTCGAGATTTATCTATGATAGGTAATGAAAAGGCGAGGGTACCCAAATATACCACAAGCTAAAACTTTTCCTACCTATAAGTCCTTTCTCCGGAAGTGATTGTGTATGGTCTGAGTCGAGACAATATAACTAATCGGTTCACACTTCGTGTGATCGTCTATGGATACGAGATCGAGACAATGCAACAACGAAGTATGTTTACTTGATACAAATGTTCAGACTTAGCCGAACACAATAGGATTGCTTATCAAGGAAATAGGAACTAACGTTTGTGTAATTTACTTTAATTATAATAAAACAATTATAATACGGAAATATAAAGTAAATGACACAACGAGATTTTGTTAACGAGGAAACCGCAAATACAAAAAAAAACCTGGGACCTTGTCCAGAATTGAATACTCTCAGGATTATGCCGCTACACAAAAGTACACCTAACTTCATATAGTTGAGACCAGGCAACTAAACCTATAGTTCACCTAGTTCCGTGTGTATTCCCACGCCTCCAACTTATAAATAAGTCACGTACTTGGAACAATTCCTTTGGTTCGTATTCCAAACAGTAAAAGAACAACAAATCTGTTTGGTATCAACTCTATTCAACCAAGTGATAGGAGTCGGCAAAGGCTCTTCCGTTTATCTTAACATAAACTCTGGTCCTTAGATCTATCTTATGTTCAATTACCGAAGTAATCGTTTAAGATTAAGCCAACAACACTCTTAATCCAAAGAATTGTGTTGATGCCTATCTACTCAATTAATCAATCCAATCTACCACAAGGATAAACCGATTATTAATTGGATCCTCTTTTACCAAAACAAGTATTGTGCACACTAAAGATTATAAACCCAAGTCAGATCTTCAATATCTTCTTTGTATTCAAATATTCTTAAATCTTCAATAAAAACCTGCACACAGTTACTTGAATCTCTCGTGATCAATCACGTACATAACGAAGTCTGTTAACAATGGATTATCACAAGATCGTCTTTAGAAGTAACAACAGTCTAAAGATCCATGTCGAAACTCTGAACTAGTTTGAGTGAATCTTATATCAGAAGAGAAGATCCTCAAGCGTAAACAAACTAGGTGCAATCAGATTTCAACCACCGTTAATCAATCAAATCAATCGAAAACAAAAGATAAACCGCAATTATCTAGTTTCCCACTAACGATACACGCTAGAGCTTCTCAATCCAAAAGAAGACTTTAAACTGAGCGGCGTAAGAGATTTCGCGTAATTAGGTTACTCTCCTCTCCGAATAGGCGGCTACACCAGTAACAACAACAAAAGAGGAAGTCTGTTGTTACGAAGGATTAGTTTGCTAGAAAGGCAAACTTCAAGTATTTATAGACAAGGAAGTTTCGACACCAAGGAATTTCCAAAACCGAAAATATTCTCAAAATATTCACTAAAGCACAAATTCGGTTTCCGTAATTCCCGGAAATGCTCTGTCCAAAAATAATGATCGAAATCTCTCGGAAAATCTAATTAGTAAATGCATATTACTAATTCTTATATTTCCCTACAAAATGAAATTAATAACCTTATTAAGATATTCTTAACTTACTTATGTTTCGATCCTGAGATTTTCTTCCTTTAGCTATTAAAGAATAACTATGAACAATTAAAGAAATAAACATTCACAGCACGTGTTCAAAGTATGTCGACATCCTTACTTTGTAAGTTCTCTTTCACACTTACAACCTTGAATGGGTACTAGGATCGGTTCCCCACATATATATGACATCTAACTTATTGTGTTACACATGTCCATAGTATTGGTTCCCCTTTGCCTAAAAACGTGTTTCACATGTCCATAGGATCGGTTCCCCTTTATGCTATAAACCTTGATGCACCTCATACAAGGATCGGTTCCCCTTTGTGATGTACTGCACTTCTTACTAGGATCGGTTCCCCTTTCCCAAATTTTGTCAGACATAACACAAACCCGATCATACCATCTCAGGTGATTACTTAAGATCGGTTTCACTAATAAAAGTCATACCAATACATAAGTCAGGCCTTTGTGAATAGTTCTACCAAGAACACAAACAAGTTGTGAGCGGTTATACTCAATCACACATATTGGTTGTTCATAAGATATGCAATAAATAACAAAATCATTAACACCTGGAAATTTCCTTTTCGGTTCACAAACAAGTTTATGAACTTACTTCCTTAGAACACATGTAAACATTGTTCCCTAGGATGAAATCCTCACCTCATACCCATACATAATCATAATAGCATTCAAATGATTATGACGATGTCTTATCTACAAAGTTTAATGGTTAAGCAATAAACCTCGTATTGTGTTCCTTAATACTATGTTTATATAAAGTTCAAATATGCTTCGCAGTTATGTTTCCAATATGCACGACTTGAAAGATACGTTAGGGAATGAAACAGTTCAAGTCAAATATCACTAACCTCAAGTGGAAGGATGATTGTTGTCGTTGTATCTCCTTGCTTCTTCACATCTTCAAGTCTTCGCAATACTTGTAATGTCTCATATCCTAATACTTTCAAGCTAACCTATACGAAGTTGACTCTAGTACATAATCAAGCGACTCTTAACATGAGTTTTGATTCACTAAAATATGACAACCAAACTTGACATACCAACGGTTGGTGGGTTCAACCGGGCAATGCTCTAACAGGTAAGATATAAAAAGTAATCACAAAGCTCTTTGTCTTATTCTTTGTGATTCCACAATAACTTGTTCTACTACCATATAGTTAAGTTATTGTGAGGTGATTGATATTTCTAGGCTGTTCTTCGGGAATATAAGCCTGTATTATCAATTGGTTCATGTGCACCTTGATTTTTCATAAGACGGAATAAAACTTCATAGGTATTTTTATGGGAGACGGATTTATCTATCTATAGACTTTTCTGTGGGAGACGGATTGGTTTGTAAGTCTTCGACTTTGAGTCGTAGAAACTCTTGGTTGTGGGTGACATCAGCTAAGGGAATCATGTGCGTAGAGTCCTAGACTGTACCTTGATCAGTGTGAGATTGGTTAGGGCTCAACTACATTCCAGTCCGAAGTTAATCTTGTAGTAGGCTAGTGTCTGTAGCGACTTAATACAGTGTGGTGTTCAATCTGGACTAGGTCCCAGCGTTTTTCTGCATTTACAGTTTCCTCGATAACAAATTTTTTGGTGTCTGTGTTATTTGTTTTCCGCATTATATTTGTTTATATAATTGAAATATCACAGGTTGTGCATAGTTCAATCAATTGGTAAATCCAACCTTTGGTTGCTGATTTAAATTGATTGACACTTAGATATTGGTTTTTGGTACCATCCAAGTTATTTCTCATACTGATCCGTCTCACAGATTCCTATCTTTTCGATTGCACATTGATTTGAGAAATAGAGATATAACTCTTGGATACTTTTCGGTGATTGATTCTGATTGTCTAGTTGATTCTCTTGGAATCGTATTGGAGTTGTCCATACAAATTGCTGAACGAAATATTGGGTATGGTTGTTGTACCCCCGCATTTTCAATTGGCATCAGAGCAGGCAAACACGCTAAGACCTCATAAGTCTGTGTTTGGAGCAATCTGAATAATGGACAAAAGTGCTATCTCTAATAAACACATCACCAGAAATAAAAGTTTTGTTTCTGTGAAATCTATTAAAGAGAAAGACTTGTCGATCTCACATGTAGATGAACATATTGTTCCTACAAAACAGACAAATGTTGATATGTGTTACCCTAATTATCTTACTGACGAGTCTGACTCTGAAATAGAAAGGGAAGCATCCCAAAAAAGTGCAGCCATTCTAAAACGTTTTAGAATCCAGACAGCTGAAATTAATAGGCTGAAACACTTTATTGGTATGGTAAAGGATCGTGATTTCCAATTAAATATTCTTTACGAGGAAAATGCCTAAGTTTGTTCATCTCGAACTTTACTCCAGGCTAAACTCAAGGAGGATGCTTTGGAAATCGAACGCCTATTTGGTAAACTATCTATTCAAGGCAAAGGATGTTCTGAAATGTCCACTATACAAATTACTTCTGACGCAAAGGTGATGTTAGAAAACGTGACTATATCTAATCATGTTTCTCTGATGAAACCTGTTCCAGAAGTCAACTTACAAACCTTTTCCGCTGATAAAGATGTGCTTGTTAACTCCACTAATCAAGGAACTACCACATATCACGGAAGAAAGAAATATTATAACGATTTTGTTAATCCTACTCACTCTAATCACTCCGGTGATAAGAAGGTATGTCTCTTCTATGATTCAAAAGGACATGTTCAACGGGAATGCAAATTGAGGATGAATGACAACTATTTTGGTCGTCTTCAACACACCTTAGATTTAATTCTAAAAGGTGTAACTGACATTCAGATGTCTAAACCAATTGGTTTTAGTACTCACCCTGTGAATTCTTCCAGGAAGGTCAGTTCAATCTGCTCGTCTAACGTTCGAACTAATAGTAACGTTAATACAAATCGATCAAGGAGATTTCAGAAAGGTTCTTCTCAACAAAAGGAGAAGATTGATGTTCATGATGTGATAAAGGTACCATTATGTGAACAACAATGGAGATATGAAGGACAACCTTAACCTAATAATTGAAGGATACAAGGATCTTATCAACAGGTTGTCAAAATCCTCCAAGCAAGCGTTTTCTGGTAAGGATTCAAATTCTGTCTCATACTTTGATGATAGTAAGTTTTATGATACTTTTTCACATCAAAAAGGGTTTCCTCCAAAAATTAGAAGGAGAAAGAGGATTAACCATGAACAAGGTTTGAATTTTTACTCATAAAAAATCATGTTCAACAAGATTTGTTAACAATCAGGTATACTTACTGGTAAAATGCTTTCTGATTAGTTGAGCTATTTTCTTATCGTTCATAGATAAACTACTGTCTACAAATAGCTTTGCTTAAGTATTTTGTTTTGTAGTTTCGAGAATATTTTCGAGTGTTTACTTTTTAATCTTGAAAAAGTATTTTTACCCATGATTTGTGAGCTACTTTTGTGCTCTAAATTTTTTCCTCGTGAGAGAATATTAAAATTTATTGATCCAAAAATTGTGAAAGAAAATTTTCACGTAGCAAAATTTTGCTATAATCTTTTACCTTGTATAAAAGTTTTTTTTACAGTTCTTGAGTTTTATGTTGGGGACCATATTGGTTTTCGTACGGGTATCCAAATTGACTTGTCACGAACCAATTTTTAGAAACCCTAAAGTTATTCCCTAAGAAACCTTTTAAATGCCAATTCTATTGAGTCACGTACGCGTACTCTAGGTTATTTTCTCTTTGTCAAGAATGTCATCACCTTCTCACACTTGTGATTTTAAGAAAGGGTTTCTTGATAAAGGTATGGGTTACGGTTCCAAAGGGAAGAAGAAAAGAACCCTAGTGGATGCTGACAATGTCAAAGCTCATCCTGATGATTATTCTGATGTTTCATGCGTTTATGCATATACTCATCAAGATGTAGAGCATGATGAGATGGTTTCTGCTGAAGTGGTTCATGATTTTCTTAAATACTTTGAGGAAGTAAAACTACAGCTCGTTGAAACTATGAAGGGTCTCGATGTGTTACGAACCGAGTTGAAAAAGGTTAACTCTGACCTTGTTCTCATGAAGACACATGTTAAGAATCTTCTCAGTGAGGATATCTTATATGAAGATGCAGTAGGTGTTTTCAATCACAAACACAAAGGTCTCAAAACCATTGGAGGTTCCGGAAGTGTAGTTTGATTTTGTATGCTTTTGATTATTTAGTCTAGGAAACTTCTTATGAGAATTTATTCTTGTGTTTTTAAGAAGGGATAACTAGGGTTTGGAATAGAAATTATTGTGATTACTCATAGATATTATCAACGATTTTCTTCTTGCAATGTTTTTAGATTTATCTATTTAAATTCTAAGTTACTTGGAAGATGATTTTGCAGTATTAATCTTTATTGGTTTTATATATTGCAAAAATAATTTTGTGCGGGATATGTGGTTTACGTCCGTGAACTGTGATTATTTCCATAATGCAAATATTGATGGAAAATAGAATGAACTTTTGAAAGGTTAAGTCTATGGTATCATTATGAAAATTTTGATGGAAAAATAGAATGAACCTTTGGATATTCCTCAGTATTGATCTTTCCCCAATCCACTTTATGTGAAATTACTGTATGGATCCGTAAGTTTTCTTATGATGAGCATTTCCGATTGAATTAATCTATGATTTTCTCTTGTGGATTAATTTATTCGAGTTTTCTGGATGCAAATTCATGTTTCATGTGATTTGTTAATGTCCAAATAAATCCTTCTTTTCTTGTGAAAGTAAGGTCGCTCTTGTTGTTTCTTTTGGGAATGACATTTTATGGAGGAGAGTTCGTAGTTGAACTTGTGCTTAATTGGAAAATCTTTGTGAAAAAGCGGGGGTCTAACAACCACACCCAACAATTCGTTTGGCAATATGAAAGGATTTACTCCAATATACTTTCAAGAGAATCAACTAGACAGTTAGACTTAATCTATAGGAAAGTATATCAAAGAGCGATATCTCTATTTCTCAATTCAATCCGCAATCAAACAAATAAGAATTTGCGAGCCCGATTGAACAAGGAGAAATAACTTGAACGATACCAAAGACCAATGTTCAAGTGTCAATAAATTTATATCAACAACCAAAGGTTGGATTATCTAATTGATTGATCTTAACGCACAACCTGTGATATTTCAATTATATAACAAAATATAATGCGGAAAAGAAATAACACAGACACCCGAATTTTGTTAACGAGGAAAACTGCAAATGCAGAAAAACCCCGGGACCTAGTCCAGCTTTGAACACCACATTGTATTAAGTCGCTACATACACTAGCCTACTACCAATGAACTTCAGACTGGAATGTAGTTGAGCCTAATCAATATCACATTGATCAAGGTACAGTTGCGCTCCTAATGTCTCTGATCCCAGCAGATACTACACACTTGATTCCCTCAGCTGATCTTACCTACAACTAAGAGTTGCTACAACCCAAAGTCGAAGACAAATCTGTCTCACACAGAAAAGTCTATTGGAATGGATAAATCTGTCTCCCACAAAAATACCTATGAGTTTTTTTCCGTCTTTTGATAAATAAAGGTGCACAGAAACCAATTGATAAGTCGGATTTATATTCTCGAAAAACAGCCTAGTACTATCAATCACCTCACAATAATCTTAATCGTACGTAAGCGAAACAAGATATTGTGGAATCACAAACGATGAGACGAAGATGTTTGTGACTACTTTTTGTATTGCCTATCGGAGAATAAATCTCGAGCCAATCTTAAAGAACATAGTACTCAATCCGATAGAAATAGCAAGATCAGATCACGCAACTACAGAGAAAATAGTTGGGTCTGGATTCACAATACCAATGAAGTCTTCAAGTCGTTAACCTACAGGGTTTCGTGAAAAACCTAAGGCTATAGGATAATTGACTCTAGCTTATGCAACTAGTATTACACATAAGTGTGGGGATTAGGTTTCCCAGTTGCTAGAGTTCTTATTTATATAGTTTTCAAATCAGGATTTGCAATCTAAGTTACCTTGGTAATAAAGCATTCAATATTCACCGTCAGATGAAAACCTGATTAGATTCAAAATAATACATTTCAACCGTTAGATCGAACTTAGCTTGTTATACACAAATGAAATGTACCTTCATTTAGGTTTGAGTAACCATACCTAAACGTGTACACCAAGTTGGCTCAATAATAGTTAATCGAAGTTAGCCATATGAACACTCTCATATCAACCTTGTTCATCTTAACCATAACTAGTTAAAATGAAACTAGTTAAAGAGTTGTTCAATTGATATATTCTCATAGAAGTATACAAGAACACAGTTGAAGCAAAATCGGTTTGATTACTCGAATTAATTCATGAACATTATATCCACGGTTTGCAAAGATTGCATTCTTTATTATATAAATATATTAGTTCATGTACACAACCGATTTTAGAACTTTAACCTTCAAGTATGCAAACGGGTACGCATACTTGAAATACCCGAACTGAGTTTGGGTTTCACCAGTACGCAAACGGGTACGCGTACTTCCAATCCCAGCAGAAAAACTCGGACCTGAACCACACGCCAATACGTGTACGGGTACACATACTTAGGTTCCCCGATTTCTCAAACCAATATGTACGCATACGGGTATGCATATTATGATTCCCGGACATGGATTACATATGTGCAAGAGTGCACAACATGTCACAATCCAATAATGGTTAAGTATTCTAAACTCTTATTTCAATCACTGAAACTTTCTTAGAGGATGACAATAACCGTTTTCACACACTATTAGCATCAAAGCAATTTTCAAGTTATTGAAATAATTATTACGAAACATTCCAAGTCTACACCAAATGATTATATCACACAAACCGTGTAAGATGTTACTCGACAATTTTCACATGATCATCTTTTGACTTTCGTCAAGAATATAAGATGAACTTGGTCGAAGCGAAAGCTTACCAACACATATTTCGAGAAATATGTAAGCGAGTTAAATGGTGGGCCCGGGAAAGCGTATAAATTGAAGCGTAATGAAAACGCGGGCCTACAGTAATACCGCAAGTGCACGGTCGTCAGTTGTAGCTCGTGCAAGTACGGGTCGATCCACAGAGACTGGGTGTGTTTTGGAGTTTTCTAGCTATTTTGGGCTCCTAAATTGTCGTTGGTTAACTTATGAAGCCTTTTTGGGTTTTGGGCTTAGGGGGTTTGTTTGTAATGATGAGAACTGTTTTGGGCCTTTGAATGATTTTGAAATGGATTGAACTGAGCTTGGGCTCAGAAATGTGGACTATGGGCTTTAGGTCTTAAACCTTGTTTTGGTCTTCTGGTGAGCCCAAGTTGTGCTCTGGGCTTTTGGGCTCAATGGGATTGAGCTAACAGTGGACTGTGGTGTTTTGATTAGACCTGGGCTTTGGTTTGTAAAGGGCCAATGGTTAAAAACCCAGGCTTTGGACTTATGGGCTTCTGGCTTAGTAGCAAAAGAGGAGTGTAAACAGTGGCTCTAGGCCAAATTGGAAGCAAACCAGAGAACAAAAGAATGGCAAAAACAGCAAAGATTAAACAGACTAAAAACTAAACAGCAAAAGAAAGACAGTGAGAAAAATGGTGGAAAACAGTGTGTGAAAATGTGAAGAAAAACAGTGATATTAGAGCTAAACAATGGCTGTGAGCCAAAGGCAAGAGTGTGAAAGGATGGCACAAAGGCAGTTAGCCTAAGGCAAAGTGTAAAGAAAGAACAAGATACAAAAATAAAATGGCAAGATCCTAGACATACAAATGGAATGGGAGGAGAAGAAGCTTGTCCACTGTTTTGCTCCTAGAATTGACTGTCTTTTAACAGCACAGTCAATCACAAGCAACATTGGACACTAAATTCCCCCCATTTCTCAATGAGCTCAACTTCCATGGATTCTAAACTAAACTTGATTAACAGGAACAACACACATTTAAACAACACACATTTAACAGGAACAACACATTTAACAGGAACAACTTAGGATGGCAAAACAGGAACAACACATGTAAACAACACACATTAACAGGAACATCACACATTTAACAGGAACAACACAACATTTAAACTACTAAACAGGGAATGAAAATTGCAAAACAAGAACCCTAAAAATTAACAGTGAAATTAAAATTGGAATTAAACCAAAAATTGAAATTAAACCTAATTGGTAACTTGGCTAGTCCAAGAACACCTCTAACAGTGATACCCAACCCTCAATTTATACCCAAACATTAAAATTAGGGTTTCCCCCAAATCCCAAAAATTAGGGTTTAACTTTCATTACCCAAAATCGAGGAATTGACTCTCTTATCTTCGACCCATTCCTCCTCTGATCTTCCTGCTTCCTCTCCTGTGTTCGATTGATGTCTAGAGCCTCATCTATTTTAGTGATTTCCAACCTAGGGTTTAGAATGGTGAGAAGTCACTAACATAGATGGCTAGAGAGATAAAGGAACGGACTGGGGAGGTACTGATGATGTTGGTGAAGAAGTGATGGTGTTGCAGAGGTGAGGTGGTGGCTGGAAGTGGTCGGGGAAGGTGATGGCAGAGAGGTGGCTCTGCAAATGTCGGGGAAGAAGGAAGCTCAGTTGATTTTGGGAGAAGGGATGCGTTTGTTTAGGGTGTATAGGGTTCCAGTACTAGGGTGTTGAGCGGTGCATCAAGATGGGTGTACCGCGAGCTGAAGCCGCTGGATATGGAGATGGTAGGTGGATCGGACGGCTAAGAAAGAAGAAGCTTGTAGCGACCGTAGGATGTAAAATACAACGAAGTCAACGGTGCGAGATTAGGTTAGGTGTTGTAGTGTTGATCGGAATCATCGGGATTTGATGCACAGGCATAGGAGCGACCGTAGGATTCAACTGCAATCTAATCTGATGGCTTGGAATTTAGGCACTATGGTGTTTGATAGGAGCTTCAGATTTTGATGCGCGATGAAGGAGCGACCATCGGATGATGAAATGGATCCGATCTAACGGCTGAGAATGGAGGCGGGTATGGATATAGAAAATGGGTTTGGGTAAGGGTTTTGGGCCTTGGGTATGCCAAGCCCATATCTTCTTTAAGCACAATTCTTCCTTCTTGAGCCCATTTCTAGCCTTTTGGTCTTGTGCACAACATTCTTCGCGGCTTCCTTGTGTAATTCCTCCCGGCTTTTCACTACTTTTCTGCTCTTTTCCGCTCCGCAAGTCATCCAGACTTTATTTATTACCTAAAAATGCAAAATTAAGTAAGAACAATATTTATTCTTGAAAACAATGAAAATACAGAATATGGGATAAAATGTAGAATTAATGCACAAAAGATGAGTTAAATGCCAACAAAAAGGGATAGATATATACAATATTTGGCACTCATCAAATACCCCCAAACCTGAATTTTACTTGTCCTCAAGTAAAACAAAACTAAGGAAATCCTAACTATACCACTGTCGCTGGTCTCTCGAATGCATTTAGCGTATGCACTAAGCCTTTTAAACCACTAAGTGTCCCTAGTGGACGAGTTGAAGTCTCGTGAAGGTTTACCAGAGGTGTACCTACAAAACCTAAGGACAAAATATGAGCTCAGATTCCATCAAATGTGACATGTGCAAGTCAGTTAAGCTCACAGCAAAATGGAGATGTCAATCTAGGTATCGAAGGCACAATCCTAGCACTGATAACAAAAAAAGACATGTGATAAGAGTGTAAAGTGTATCTACACATGTGTAAAGAAAGATCTGAAGTTATGACTACTAATCACCAAGAGATAGTTTCTCAGGCTAAGAACCAAGGTCGAAATCTAGCTAGCTGTCCGGACTTTACGAGAATTGTGAATGAGTTGGAGGTATTTCACAATTACTCGCGTTGTACATCAACGGCATACACCCTCCTTGCTTATTACAATAAAACAAAAGATGACTCTTTACATGACTCTTATTTACATTGACTACTCTCTTTTATTTTTGGAACAAGAGATGATGGAATTGATAAATACTTGATTTTTTTGTATTTTTCTGATATATATATATTTTTTTTTTTTCTGAATATATACATCGTTTTTTTTTTTTTTTTTTTTTTGGAGAAGAACTTGAAATTTTTTACATAAGGTAGCTCTTTTGATACATAACAAAAAGAAACAAAAATTACATGACACTTTGCAAGAGGTAGCCCTTTTTGATGCACCCAGTTAAATTCGATGGTTGTCTTTCTTAATGTAACCTCCACCTTCTATCCCAACCAACCAAAGAACAAGCTAGTCAAGTTTCGTTCAGTATTCTAAAGTGATTGGCAATCGTAACTTCCTATCAAACACCTTGAAGATCGAGGCCATACATGTATTGGTAGATCGTGCGCGTGCAAATTTCTTATCACAATGTGAATTGTGCTAGAATCAGGGTGCCTAAATATCTAGACTAAGACTCCTAATAATTACATATTTGCACAAGAGTCAACATTTCAAGGTAAATGAGCTCCATTTTTATGATTTTTTTTAATTTTTTAATTTTTTTTTTTTTGAATTTTGATTTTTCAATTTTTTTGGAATTTTTCAATTTTTTCAAAAAGATGGAGTTTTGTTTTCAATTATGGCATATTATCAAAGTATCTACTCTATACCCCCAAACCTAAACTAAACATTGTCCTCAATGTTTCAAAATATGGAAAGAATTAGAATGCAACATATGGAAAGGGACATGCTGAGTAGAGTAAAAGGAGAGAGAATACCCGATTTCGGCGAAAGCAGAATTAAAACTCCGTTATTCAAGGCAAACAATCCAACATATTTCAGCCGAGATCATATTGGATTAGCAAAATATATACAAAAGGAACAAAATGATTTTTTAAAATTTTATCTATTGGATTATATACAAAAATTCACCATACACTAACAATCTAAAGAGTTGAGGATCAACCCAAAAGACAAAGTGTAGAGGTTTCAACAGCTTCACACAATAATAATATGATAGGCATGCAAGTGAAGCTGTGAAACAAAATGAGCTACCCCCAAACCTGGATTTTACAGAAGATATAATTTTGAAAACAAAATCGCGCAGGGGTTCATCATGTACAAGGTCTAGCTCAAAGTGAACTGTGCTAGGGACGGGCAAACATGCAATTTCCAACTGTGGTTCCTCAAAGATATTATACTTAGAAGCAAAATAGTCCAAAAGGACTTGGGAAGCATACAGTTCCAATCCTAGATTAGGAATTTTCAGAAAAATCGGTTTGACAATATGGGTACAAATCAAATCTAGGTTGGGTGGAAGGCCATCAGATTGTGACTTATGTAGGAGAATAGGTGCGTCATTACTAATCACATCAACATCTCCTAAGTCTTCTACACGTGTCACAACATGCTCACAATCATCAAACAAATTGGCAAGATCACAATCAGAGTCATCAACATCATCAAAAGATTCATTCTCATGCATCGGCAAATCAGGAGAAATATCACAATGTGACCTAGGTAGAGAATCAAACACATCAAATCTATTTTCATGCATATTAACATTAGTGTCTACAGAAGATTCAACTATTCCTATGTCATGCTCATCTTCACAGAATAATTGTACGAATCCCATGTCAATATCAAAATCATATGAATTACAATGAGTATTAGAAAGAACAACATGCATGAAGGTCGAGGGCGAGAAGCCATATGTTTTTGAACCAACCGGTTCCACAATATTTTCATGTTCTTCTAACATATCATCATAATCATCATAATCATCATCATGGTAGCATGCATATTGGTCCTCATTAACAGTGGTGGTGTCATTAGTCGATTCATGTTCCTCTAAATTAGGTTCATATTCAACATTATTTACATGAATGGGACTAGACACTTCATTAGGGACAACATACATTTCCTCATGAATTTCCTCCTTTTGTAGGTGAAGCAAAATCTGATCTAAAGATGCATGAATTCGTGATGTAGATCTATCATAGTCTTGCTCACTGAGTCTGAAAGCTTCTGTGGTGGAGTCTAAATTCATGGGAGTACAAAATTCTTCATGTTCAAATTGTGGTAATTGGTACATGTGTGCATGGTCATTAGGGTTTACAAAATATTGATCGCAACCCTCAAAGGATTGATTATGGTCCCAATGACTACCATTCTCACAATTTATGGGCATTTCATACCTTGGATTTTCTCTAGATTGCCTAAAATTATGCAAAATATGACGATTCTCAACAGGGTGGTCTAAACTACCACATGCGGGACATGCATAGATTTCAGGTTGCCTAAGAAAATTAGATGTGACAGATTCCTCATGTGATTGCATTTCTAAAGCTGTGATTCGAGCTTCTATTTGATCCATAAGTGATGATTGTGTGAGTGAGGGTCTAGCAGAATGTTCATTTTCACGTTGCGATGAATGATGCATGTATGAATAGTCATTAGGGTTCATGTATTGCGGCTCGGGACTTTGAAGATGTCCATAATAATTCCTATGACTATTGACATCATGGTCCGTGGAAGGTTCATAACGTGAAGTTTGTCCATATGCAAGTTCTCTAAGGGATTTGTTGTACTCCCCAACTGTAGAAAAAGATCTATTCATGATTGGCTCAAAAGCTAAGTAAAGAGTTTACAAAGCTCAAAATTTGGTTTTTTAAAGGGTTTGGATTTTTGGGAAAAATTTGGTTTTGGTGGGAGACATTTGAAAATTTGGTTTAAAATGGGAGCAAGAGAAAATTTGGTTTTAAAATTGGGAGCAAAAGAATTTTTTTTTTTTTTTTTTTTTTTAAGAACAATAAAATGAAGAAAATAAAATTTGGTTTTTGAAATGGGAGCACGCCCACTGTTGGTCCTCTAATGGAATGGGAGGAAGGCTGCGGCCCACGAAACACTAAGTTTTAATTTTGAAAGTTTAATTTGGCCCAGTTGGTTAAGGCCCGACGTTTGTTTTAAAACTTTGGTTTCGAGGTCCACTCTTGAGTGGAAACAAGCCCACAATCGGTTACAAGCTCAGCTGGGTTTAAACCCAGAATACAAAATACAAGTCCAAATTAAACAAGCTCACAAAAATTAAATACAAGCCCACAAATTAAACAAACAAGCCCACAAATAAATTATTACAAACCCAACAAAAAATAAAAGAAGCCCAAAAATTGGCTTTAATATTACAAGCCCACAATTAAAAAAAATTGGAAGCCCACAATTCGGGTTCTCTTAAATGGGTTACCTTTTTAGCACAGCCCAGCTGCTCTGATATTGTTGCAAAAACCCAGTTGGGCTTTGGTTCTTTTCCTTGGTGGCGTCCCAGCAGAGGAAAACAGGTTCAGAACAGCAGGTCCAACAGCAAATGAAGTGAAGCAGATGCAGATGCAAGTGCGATGAAATGAAATACAAAAATAGCTAATAAAACAACAAGAAAAACACAGCACCAATCCCCGGCAGCGGCGCCAAAAACTTGGTGGGCCCGGGAAAGCGTATAAATTGAAGCGTAATGAAAACGCGGGCCTACAGTAATACCGCAAGTGCACGGTCGTCAGTTGTAGCTCGTGCAAGTACGGGTCGATCCACAGAGACTGGGTGTGTTTTGGAGTTTTCTAGCTATTTTGGGCTCCTAAATTGTCGTTGGTTAACTTATGAAACCTTTTTGGGTTTTGGGCTTAGGGGGTTTGTTTGTAATGATGAGAACTGTTTTGGGCCTTTGAATGATTTTGAAATGGATTGAACTGAGCTTGGGCTCAGAAATGTGGACTATGGGCTTTAGGTATTAAACCTTGTTTTGGTCTTCTGGTGAGCCCAAGTTGTGCTCTGGGCTTTTAGGCTCAATGGGATTGAGCTAACAGTGGACTGTGGTCTTTTGATTAGACCTGGGCTTTGGTTTGTAAAGGGCCAATGGTTAAAAACCCAGGCTTTGGACTTATGGGCTTCTGGCTTAGTAGCAAAAGAGGAGTGTAAACAGTGGCTCTAGGCCAAATTGGAAGCAAACCAGAGAACAAAAGAATGGCAAAAACAGCAAAGATTAAACAGACTAAAAACTAAACAGCAAAAGAAAGACAGTGAGAAAAATGGTGGAAAACAGTGTGTGAAAATGTGAAGAAAAACAGTGATACTAGAGCTAAACAATGGCTGTGAGCCAAAGGCAAGAGTGTGAAAGGATGGCACAAAGGCAGTTAGCCTAAGGCAAAGTGTAAAGAAAGAACAAGATACAAAAATAAAATGGCAAGATCCTAGACATACAAATGGAATGGGAGGAGAAGAAGCTTGTCCACTGTTTTGCTCCTAGAATTGACTGTCTTTTAACAGCACAGTCAATCACAAGCAACATTGGACACTAAATTCCCCCCATTTCTCAATGAGCTCAACTTCCATGGATTCTAAACTAAACTTGATTAACAGGAACAACACACATTTAAACAACACACATTTAACAGGAACAACACATTTAACAGGAACAACTTAGGATGGCAAAACAGGAACAACACATGTAAACAACACACATTAACAGGAACATCACACATTTAACAGGAACAGCACAACATTTAAACTACTAAACAGGGAATGAAAATTGCAAAACAAGAACCCTAAAAATTAACAGTGAAATTAAAATTGGAATTAAACCAAAAATTGAAATTAAACCTAATTGGTAACTTGGCTAGTCCAAGAACACCTCTAACAGTGATACCCAACCCTCAATTTATACCCAAACATTAAAATTAGGGTTTCCCCCAAATCCCAAAAATTAGGGTTTAACTTTCATTACCCAAAGTCGAGGAATTGACTCTCTTATCTTCGACCCATTCCTCCTCTGATCTTCCTGCTTCCTCTCCTGTGTTCGATTGATGTCTAGAGCCTCATCTATTTTAGTGATTTCCAACCTAGGGTTTAGAATGGTGAGAAGTCACTAACATAGATGGCTAGAGAGATAAAGGAACGGACTGGGGAGGTACTGATGATGTTGGTGAAGAAGTGATGGTGTTGCAGAGGTGAGGTGGTGGCTGGAAGTGGTCGGGGAAGGTGATGGCAGAGAGGTGGCTCTGCAAATGTCGGGGAAGAAGGAAGCTCAGTTGATTTTGGGAGAAGGGATGCGTTTGTTTAGGGTGTATAGGGTTCCAGTACTAGGGTGTTGAGCGGTGCATCAAGATGGGTGTACCGCGAGCTGAAGCCGCTGGATATGGAGATGGTAGGTGGATCGGACGGCTAAGAAAGAAGAAGCTTGTAGCGACCGTAGGATGTAAAATACAACGAAGTCAACGGTGCGAGATTAGGTTAGGTGTTGTAGTGTTGATCGGAATCATCGGGATTTGATGCACAGGCATAGGAGCGACCGTAGGATTCAACTGCAATCTAATCTGATGGCTTGGAATTTAGGCACTATGGTGTTTGATAGGAGCTTCAGATTTTGATGCGCGATGAAGGAGCGACCATCGGATGATGAAATGGATCCGATCTAACGGCTGAGAATGGAGGCGGGTATGGATATAGAAAATGGGTTTGGGTAAGGGTTTTGGGCCTTGGGTATGCCAAGCCCATATCTTCTTTAAGCACAATTCTTCCTTCTTGAGCCCATTTCTAGCCTTTTGGTCTTGTGCACAACATTCTTCGCGGCTTCCTTGTGTAATTCCTCCCGGCTTTTCACTACTTTTCTGCTCTTTTCCGCTCCGCAAGTCATCCAGACTTTATTTATTACCTAAAAATGCAAAATTAAGTAAGAAAAATATTTATTCTTGAAAACAATGAAAATACAGAATATGGGATAAAATGTAGAATTAATGCACAAAAGATGAGTTAAATGCCAACAAAAAGGGATAAATATATACAATATTTGGCACTCATCATTAAACTCAGCTCGAAATATCAAATGTGCATAGTAGGAAACTATATAGCGCTACGACTTATGTCTCAATATAGGAGATATAGTATAAATAGACTTTCCAAGTGGTATATGAGTTTCAGTCTCCACATACCTTTTGTTGATCATGAAGTTCCACAAGCTCTCCTTAGCAGTTTTTCATCTTCAAATGATGAACGTCGTGAAGTCTAATGCTCAACTACACAATCTATATCCTAGTCCGAGACATCTATAAGTAGACTAGAAATCAAGACTTATAGTTTTGATCACTAACGTTGACAAATAACCTTGAGATAGCAACGCTTGCGAGTTCGACTGAGCAATGCTCTAACAATCTCCCTCTTTGTCAATTTTAGTGGAAAAACTATCAATACATATGGATTAAAAAATAAATAAAACTTTGTAGCTTCTCATCCAAATGCTTGATCTCCTTGGCTCTTCAATATTACTCGAAATATTCGTCACTTCCAAATACTCCATGATTCTAAAGGTGTTCAACTCAGCATCATAGTTGTTGAAGATCCGTAGCGATAACAATGAGAAAACAGTTGTTCTTAATCATTGTTATACAATGTCATAGTATTATTACACAACATCAAAGTTCAATTGTACCACGACTTTGACAACAATGCTATGGTGATATGTATCACTCCCCCTTAGTCAATACTTCATTTCACATGAAAAACCACTCCTCCTTACATAATGATCCGTAAACCATATGTATTTGTAGTATGAAATTACACATTAATTCTCCCTTTTTTTGTCAAATATAAATTGGCAAAGGTACGAAAACTAGTGGGATCCTAATGAAATTTTAATAGAGATACTTCATGACCAAGTGAGAACAACATATCAACTTTTTAGATGCAACCATATAGTCGAAGTTAAATGCATTCATCAAGGAGTTTATAAAGATACAAGAAAAATACTACAATATTCCACATCCGCACTCCCCACAAATATTTGGAAATTAAGCACAAGTTCAATTAAGAACTCTCCCCCGGAAAATGTTATTCCCGAAAGAACAACAAGGGCGACCTTACTTTTACAAGAAAAGAAGGATTTCTTTGGACATAATCAAATCACACGAGAACATGAATCTGTATCCAAAAATCTCAATTGAATTAACCACAAAAGAAAATTATCAATTCAACTGCCATGCTCGTCATAAGAAAACTTACGGAGTAACACAATATATACACAAAGATGTGGATCAGGGAAGGACCAATATTGCGGAATAAACAAAGATTTATTATATTTTTCATCACCATTACACAATGACATATAATAGACTTAATCTTTGTAAACAAAAGTTCATCTTATCTCCATCAATATTTGCATAGAGACATAATAGGCTTAACTTTTGTTATCAAAAGTTCATTCTATCTTTTATCAACACTTTCATACTGACATATAATAGAGATAACTTTTGAAAACGTATGGGACAGTCAAAGTTCACGGACGTAAACAACATATCCCATAACAAATTGCAATATGTGAAACCATAAAGATTAATACTGCAAAAATCATCTTCCAAATAACTTTAAAATTTAAGCAAATAAATCTAAAAACATTGCAAGATGAAAACGTCGGAAATAGCTATGTGTGATCACAATAATGGATATTCCAAACCCTAGTTATCCTTCTTAAAACACAAGAATAAGAAGTTTCCTATACAATTATTACTGTTCTTTGATAATTTCATACCTTTCAATGAATCCATCATAGAAGGTGTCGCTGATTTCCTTGATTTTCTTGACTGTGGAAACCCCATGATCATGAGTTAGAACACTAACTTTACGATCAACAAGTCAACAACACGAGCAAGTTGTCTAGCTAACGTAGTCCACGATGAGTTTCTTCTGATTACTTATCAAGATCTGTTGATGAGAAAGGATTCTGGCCTGACCATCCAAGAGATGATTTATTTGCAGTTGGAGATTTGCAAACTCGACCTTTGAATCACCCTGAAAACGAGTTAAATCCTTGACAGATTCATCAATCCAGGAGTTTTGCTCTTTCCTTGCAAGCATCTTCTTTAAAACAAGTTCTTGAATTGAATCACTTCCTTGAGTGTCCTCCTCCATGTCAAGACTCACAATCTCTTGATATCTTGAAGAGTTCTCCATATAATTTTTTGTTAGGGATGAAATAACACAATATAAAAATATATATATATGTTTGTAAACAGGAGAAGGAATCTCTCGTTATGTAAACCCTATGAACTCATATGAAGAGGATACATGTGTTCGCGGACCGGTCACAGAAGATGAAAGGATTAAAAAAAATCCAACTAGAGAAAACATAATACTTGTTAATCATGGCTCAATAATTTAGAAAACTTCTTTTCAAATTAGATCCCGAGATACGATCAGCAGGATCGAATAAAATTAACATAAAGACACATAAAAACATACAACTATTCTTGAGACTTCCACATCATCATCCTTGCAACTCTCAAGATAGACACAAGGACGAACTTACATGGAATCAGGTAAAGAAGTGAGAAGTATTCTCACTGTGAATTACGGGAGATGAGTTTTACAAATCTTTTATGCGTTTGTATTGAGTATTCCACCTTTTCATTGATTATAACTTATCCCAGAGGAATTATTGATAAACCCTTTTAAAAATCCATCGGAGGGATTTTTTTGAGGACTAAGTCTAGGACCTCTAGAGATCCGTTCCAGAGGAGAAAAGTTGAAGGATTTCCATCTTCTTGATCTAGAATTGCCAGACTTGTTCTTATAAGCACATGGAATGTGTTCATTAGTGGCACAAGAGTTTATACCAAAGAGAGGAACTTGAAACCTGTGATGATTTCTTAAACATGGATCATTCTTATAAGAATTATAGTTTTCTGTAGGGAAGAAATTCACTGTAGAAGATGTCGGACGATTTACCCCATTGACAGTAGAAAGAAGCAAATTATAAAGATGTGAGATTTGTTTCTTTCTAGCAAAACAGTGAAGAGCATAGTGATTCTTTTTACCACAGAAGGATCATCATCGTGGATTAGAAACATAATTGCCTTGACCCATAACCTTTTCCGGCACATGCGACTTTTGCAAGTGATTCTCAGTGGGTTATTCCTTGGAGGGAATTTTCTTCACGCTAGATAAAGTCTTGTGAGAATCAGAAGAAGGTGCAGAGGATGACTTACTCATCAAAACAGAGTTTTCCTTTTTCAAGGTGTTACACTGTTCTTGGGCACATCGAAGAGATGCAACAAGTTTCTCTTTTTCAACATGATGGCTGTTTATTTCTGATGAATGATCCTTGATTAAACGTTTTTCTCTAACTGAGTTTTCTCTAACAGTATCTTCAAGTGTACTAATTTTTTCACGTCGTAGAGTAGTTTCTTGAACTAATTTTTCGATATTGTTAGAAAGAGATTCAACAAAGCAATAGAGTTCATGTTCTCTTTCAAGAGATTTCTCGAATTCATCAATGAGCTGATCATTCTTTTCTTCAAGAGTCTTGATTTTAGAATCTTAAAAGTCAATGATATCAACAGATTTTTTTAACGATCTGGTAAGTTCCATTTCTGATACTGAAATGATGTTAACTTTCTTGTTTTTCCCCCGGGATTCGGAAGAATCTGCTAAGGAGTTATCCTTTGAGAACCCAAGATTGTTGGCATGATCATAAAATTTGAAAGACATCTCTATATATGCAATTCATGAGATACTTCGTAGGTCCACAGAAATCAGATTGCTACTGAAAAGACGAGGGTACCCAAATATACCTCAATCTAAAACTTTTCCTACCTATAAGTCCTTTCTCCGAAAGTGATTGTCCATGGACTGAGTCGAGACAATACAATTAATCGGTTCACACTTCCTGTGATCGTATATGGATACGAGATCAAGACAATACAACAACGAAGTATGTTTACTTGATAAAAAGTTTCGTACTTAACCAAACACAATAGGATTACTTATCAAGTAAATAGGAATTAACGTTTGTGTATTTTACTTCTAATTATAATAAAAATAATTATAATTGTGAAAATAGAAAAGTAAAAGACACGACAAGATTTTGTTAACGAGGAAGCCGCAAATGCAGAAAAACCCCGGGACCTTGTCCAGAATTGAATACTCTCAGGATTAAGCCGCTATACAAAATAAACCAACTTCGTATAGTTGATACCAAGAAACTAAACCTATAGTTCACCTAGTTCCGTCTGTATTCCCACGCCTCCAACTTATGAATAAGTCACGTACTTGGAACAATTCCTTTGGTTCGTATTCCAAACATTAAAGGAACAACAAATTTGTTTGGTAGAAACTCTCTTCAACCAAGTGATATGATTTCGACAAAGGCTCTTCTGTTTATCTCAATAAACTCCTTCGTCAGGTCTTTAGATCTATGTTATTATCAATTACCAAAGTAATTGTTAAGATTTTGCAATCAATACTTTTAATCACAAAGAATTGTATTGATGCCGATCTACACAACTAATTAATCTAATCTATCACAAGGATAAACCGATTATAGTTGTATCCTCTGTACCGAAACAATTATTGTGCATACCAAAGATTATGAACCCCGGATCAGAAATCTTCAATATCTTCTTTGTCTTAAAATCTTCTTAGATCTTCAATAAACACCTGCACACAATCAACTTGAATCTCTTGTGATCAATCACGCATAGAACGGAGTCTGTTAATAATGGATTATCAGAAGACGTCTTTAGATCTACAAACAATCTAAAGATCCCTGTCGAAAAGTCGATCTAGTTTGAGTAAATCTTATATCAGAAGAGAAGATTCACAAGCATAAACAAACTAGGTGCAATCAAAGTTCAACCACCGTTAGTCAATCAAATTAATCGAAAACAAAAGATAAACCGCAATTATCTAGTTTCCCACCCACGGTACTAATAGAGCTTCTCAATCCCAAAGAAGACTTTAAACTGAGCGGCCGTAAGAGATTTCTCCTAATTAGGTTACTCTCCTCTCCGAATAGGAGGCTTCACCAGTAACAACACAACCGAGGAAGTTTAATGTCACGAAGGATTAGTTTGCTAGAAATGCAAACTTTCATATTTATAGACAAAGGAAGTTTGGACACCAAGGAATTTCCAAAACCAAAAATATTCTCAAGATATGTAAAATATTCTAAATTCGGTTTCCATAATTCCTGGAAATGCTCTGTCCAAAATATTGACCGAAAATATCTTTGGAAAATCTCCAACTAGTAAATGCACATTACTAATTCTCATTTTCCTAAAATAAAATTAAAAACCTTAAATAAAAGATTCTTAACTTATTTATGTTTCGATCCTGAGATGTTCTTCCTTTAGCTATTAAGGAATAACTTTGAACAATTAAAGATTAGCGTTACTGCACATGTTCAAAGTATGTCGACATTCTTACTTTGTAAGTTCTCTTTCATACTTACAACCTTGAAACCGATTTGCCACACTTCCAAATAAGTTTAGAATTGGTTCATCTGACTTTCAAGAACTATGTGATTGATCAAGAATACTCAATCACGAATCATGGGTTTCACGGTTCTACCAAAATAAGTTTCGGTTCTACCTCCATGTGAGTATTGTGCGTAGTCACACTATCTTTCCAAAATTCGGTTGAGTAGGTACTAGGATCGGTTCCCCACATATATATGGTATCTAACTCGTACTTGCTGCATATGTCCATAAGACCGGTTCCCCTTTGCCTAAAAACGTGTTGCACATGTCCATAAGATCGGTTCCCCTTTCTGCTATAAGCTTGTTGCACCTCATACAAGGATCGATTCCTCTTTGTGATGTGTTGCACCTCTTACTAGGATTTGTTCCTCTTTACCCAGAGTTGGTCATACACAAAATTACAAACTCGATCATACCATCTCAGGTGATTACTTAAGATCGGTTTCACTAATAAAAATCATACCAATATAAAAGTCAGGCCTATGTGAATAGTTTTACCAGAACATAAACAAGTCATGAGTAGTTATACTAATCACACATATTGGTTATTCAAAAGATATGCAATGAATAACAATTCCAATAACGCCTGGTGATTTCTTTTTCGATTCACAAAACAAGTTCATGAATTTACTTCCTTAAAACATATGTAAAACATTGTTTCCTAGGATGAAATCCTCACCACATACCCATACATAATAACAATAGCATTTAAACGATTATGTAGATGTCTTATCTACAAAGTTTAATGGTTAAGCAATAAACCTCGCATTGTATTCCTTAATACTATGTCTATCTAGAGTTCAATCATGCTTCGCAGTTTTGTTTTCAATATGCACGACTTGAAAGATACGTTAGGGAATGAAACTGTTCAAGTCAAATATCACTAACCTTAAGTGGAAGGATGATGTTGTCGTTGTAGCTCCTTGCTTCTTCACTTCTTCAAGTCTTCGCAATACTTGTAATATCTCATATCCTAATACTTTCAATCTAACCTATACGAAGTTGACTCTAGTACATAATCAAGCGACTCTTTAAATGATTTTTAATTCACTAAAATATGATAACCAAACTTGACATACCAACGCTTGATGGGTTCAACCGAGCTATGCTCTAACAGCTACAAACACAGATTTATGAGGTCTTAAATGTGTTTGCCTGCTCTGATACTAACTGAAAAAGCGTGGGTCTAATAACCACACCCAACAATTTGTTTGGCAATCTGAGAGGACTTACTCCAGTATACTTTCAAGAGAATCAACTAGACAGTTAGACTCAATCTATAAGAGCGACATCTCTATTTCTTAATTCAATCTGCAATCAAACAAATAAGAATTTGCGAGCCCAATTGAATAAGGAGAATTAACTTGAACGGTACCAAAGACCAATGTTCAAGTGTCAATCAATTTATATCAACAACTAAAGGTTGGGTTATCTAATTGATTGATCTTAACGCACAACTTGTGATATTTCAATTATATAACAAAATATAATGCGGAGAAGAAATAACACAGACACCAGAATTTCGTTAACGAGGAAAACTGCAAATGCAGAAAACCCCCGGGAATTAGTCCAGCTTTGAACACCATACTGTATTAAGTCGCTTCAGACACTAGCCTACAACCAATGAACTTCGTACTGGATAGTAGTTGATCCCTAATCCATATTGCATTGATCAAGGTAAAGTTACACTCCTTACGTCTCTGATCTCAGCAGGATACTACGCACTTGATTCTTTAGCTGATCTTACCCAAAACTAAGAGTTGCTACGAACCAAAGTCGAAGAATTGATAAACAAATTTGTCTCACACAGAAAAATCTATTGGAATAGATAATCTGTCTCTCACAGAAATACCTATGAGTTTTGTTCCGTCTTTTGATAAATCAAGGTGCACATGAACCAATTGATAAACCAAACTTATATTCCCGAAGAACATCCTAGTGTAATCAATCACCTCACAATAATCTTAATCGTATGGAAGCGAAACAAGATATTGTGGAATCACAAACGATGAGACGAAGATGTTTGTGACTACTTTTTATCTTGCCTATCGGAGAATAAATGTCGAGCCAATCTTAAAGAAGATAGTAGTCAATACGATATAAACAACAAGATCAGATCACGCAACTACAAAGAAAATAGTTGGGTCTGGCTTCACAATCCTAATGAAGTCTTCAAGTCGTTAACCTACAGGGTTTCATGAAAAACCTAAGGTTAAAGGAGAATTGACTCTAGCTTATGCAACCAGTATCACACAAAAGTGTGGGGATTAGGTTTTCCAGTTTCTAGAGTTCTCCTTTATACAGTTTTCAAATCAGGGTTTGCAATCTAAGTTACCTTGGTAACAATGCATTCAATATTCACCGTTAGATGAAAACCTGATTAGATTCAAGCTAATATCTTTAAACCATTAGATTGAATTTAACTTGTTATACACAAATTAAATGTACCTTCATTTAGGTTTGAGTAACAGTACCTAAACGTGTACACCAAGTTGGCTCAACCATAGTTAACCGAAGTTAGCCATATGAACACTCTCATATCAACCTTGTTCATCTTAACCATAACTAGTTCAAATGACTCAAATGAAACTAGTTAAATATTTTTTCAATTGCTATATTCTCATAGAAGTATACAAGAACACAATTGAAGCAAAATCGGTTTGATTCACTCGAATAAATTCATGAACATTATAGCCACGGTTTGCAAAGATTGCATTCCTTATTATATAAATGTAATACTTCATTACACAACCGATTTTAGAACTTTAACCTTCAAGTATGCAAACGGGTACGCATACTTGAAATACCCGGACTGAGTTTGGGTTTCTCCAGTACGTAAACGGGTACGCGTACTTCCAATCCCACCAGAAAAACTCGGATATGAACCTCACGCCAGTACACGTACTGGTACGCGTACTGGTACGCATACTTAGGTTCCCGGATTTCTCAAACCAACAAGTACTTATACGGGTGTGCATACTATGGTTCCCGGACATGGATTATGTATGTGCAAGAGTGCATAACATGTCACAATCCAATAATGGTTAAGTGTTCTAAACTCTTATTTCAATCATTAAAACTTTCTTAGAGGATGACAATAGCCGTTTTCACACACTATTAGCATCAAAACAATTTTCAAGTTATTGAAATAATCATTACGAAACATTCCAAGTCTACACCAAATGATTGTATCACACAAACCATGTAGGATGTTACTCGACAATTTTCAGATGATCATCTTTTGACTTTCATCAAGAATATAAGATGAACTTGATTGAAGCGAAAGCTTACCAACACATATTTCGAGAAATATGTAAGCGAGTTAAACTCTACTCGAAATATCAAATGTGCATAGTAGAAAACTATACAGCACTACGACTTATGTCTCAATATAGGAGATAGAGTAGAAATAGACTTTCCAAGTGATAGATGAGTTTCAGTCTCCACACACCTTTTGTTGATGAAATTCCACAAGCTCTCCTTAGTAGTTCTTCGTCTTCAAATGATGAACGTCGTGAAGTCTAATGCTCAACTACACAATCTATATCCTAGTCCGAGACATCTATAAGTAGACTATAAATCAAGACTTATAGATTTGATCACTAACATTGAAAATCAAGCTTGAGATAGCAACGCTTGCGAGTTCGACTGAAAAATTCTCTAACACTTTGTGGGGAGTGCGGATGTGGAATATTGCGGATGTGGAATATTGTAGGAGTTATCTTGTATCTTTATTAACTCCTTGGTAAATACACTAAGTTTCGACTATGTGAAATCATCGAAACAAAGTTGATATGTTCTTTTTTAGTCATGAAGTATGTCTATGAGAATTTCATTATGATCCGGTAATTTTTGTACTTTTGCCAATTTATATAGACAAAAAGGGGGAGAATTATTTTATAGTTCACACTACATACATTATGGTTTACAGATCATTATGTAAGGGGGAGTGGTTCTTATTGTAAGATGAAGTATTGACTAAGGGAGAGTGATACATATCACCATAGTATTATTATCAAAGTTGTGGTACAATTGAACTTTGATGCTATGTAATAATACTATAAAACAATCTTGTTGATTATTTTTATAGCTACGGATCTTCAACAACAATAATGCTGGGTTGAACACCTTCAGAGTCACTGGAATGCTTGGAGCAGCAAAGAGTTCAAGTAATGTTGAAGAACCAAGGAAATCAAGCATGATGGATGAGAAGATACAATGTAATACCCCGATATTTGGCAGTGGTTAGCCAAATGAAATATAAGTAATGATTACTCCTTTCCTAACACCGAGGACTTTTCAGCACAATTGGCTCCAGAGTTGGCAGAAAACTCTGCAGTTAAGCGTGCTCGGGGGGGAGTAATCCAGGGATGGGTGACCATTCGAGAAGTTGCTGCTGGATTACCGCAAAGATGCCCGTTAAAACCCTACAATGCCGGATAACCGTAGTGGACAAGTGGGGACAATATCGGTGGAGGGACGGGTCATTACATACAAAATCTTATTTATTTTGTAATCCATATGTATTGATTGTTTTGTCAATAAAATTGACAAAGTGGGAGATTGTTAGAGCATTGCTCGACCAATATCTCAAGCATTGCTATCTCAAGCTTGTTTGTCAAGTTTAGTTGATCAAAACTATAGTCTTGATTTCTAGTCTACCTATAGGAGTTTCGGATTATGATAGATTGTATAGTTGAGATTTAGACTTCATGGTGCTTATAACTTTAGACGAAGATCTACTGAAGAACTCGGAGGAACTTCATCAACAAAAGGTATGTGGAGACTAAAACTTATCTAGCCTCAGAAAGTCTATTTTATTCTTACTTATCTCCTATTGAGACAAAAGTCGTATACAGTATAATCTTTCATATCATACACATTTGATATTTCGAGTTGAGTATAACTCGCTTATCTATTTCTCGAAATACGTATTGGTTGATTTTTGTCTTAGGTATATTCATCATTATTCTTGACTTTATGTCAAAATATGATCATGTGGAAATTTCCTTGAAACATGTTACATGATTTGTGTGAGACAGTCATTTGATGTCGACTTGGAAAGTTTCGTATTGATCATCCAATCACATTAAAAGTGTTTAATTATGTGTATGAGACATCCATTGTCGTCTTCTAAGAATGTTTCAATGATTGAAATGGGAGTTAAAAGCTAAAATCCATATCTGGATACATTACGGTTTGTGTACTTAGTGTACGAACTGTTTTGGTAGAATTCAGGACCGGAAGTTTTCATACCCGTTCACAAACTTATTCATCTGTTTAAGTCAGGGTACTTAAGTTTGCATACCCGTTCGCAAACTGATTTAACTGTTGAAGTCCGGGAACCAAGTTTGCGTACCCGTTCGTAAACGGTTTCAATTGAGTTCGGTCCGGAGCTAAAGTTTGTGTACCCGTTTGCAAACTGTTGGCTTATGACCAATGTCAGGAACTTAAGTTTGCATACCCGTTCGCAAACTTAAGTGGTTCAAGTTCTTAAATCGGTAAAGTATGATTTCATACTCATGAAAAAATACATTAATATAATAAGGAATGCAATCTTTGCAAATCGTGGCTTAAATGTTCATGAATTGATTCTTTCGAATCAATCCGATTTTGCTTCGATTCGTTCATGTATATTTTACTATAAGATAATGAACAATTTAACAACTCTATGAAGAACACAATTAGATCCTTTGATTATCTTTGATCATCATATTTGATCTAGATGTATTAGATGAATGTGAATTAGACAAAAGTATTCATATGGCTAACTTTGGTTAACTATTATTAATCCAACCTCATGTACACGTTTAGGTACGGTTACCCATATTTAAATGAAGTATATTTCATTTGTGTGTGACAAGATAAGTCCATCTAACGATGGAGAGATATTGCTATGGTTTCAAGCAAAACTTAGCTTGCATCATAAAAAAGGATTCCATCTAACGGTGAATAATGAAGGCTTTGTTTCCAAGGTAACTAAGCAACCCCTGATTTGAAAGCTATATAAAGGAGAACTCTATCAACTGGGAGACCTAATCCCCACACTTTATATGTGATACTAGTTGCATACTAGAGTCGATTCTCCTTTACCCTAGTCTTTTCCAAAACCATGCAGGTTAACGAATTAAAGACTTCATTGGGATTCTGAAGCCAGATCTAACTATTTTCTCTGTAGTTGCGTATTCTTATCTTACTTGTTCTACCGTATTGAGTATTATCTTCTCTAAGATTGGCTCGAGATTTATCTATGATAGGTAATATATAAAAAGTAATCACAAAGCTCTTCGTCTCATTCTTTGTGATTCCACAATAACTTGTTCTACTACCATATAGTTAAGCTATTGTGAGGTGATTGATATTTCTAGGCTGTTCTTCGGGAATATAAAACCGGATTATCAATTGGTTCTTGTGCACCTTGATTTATCATAAGATAGAACAAAACTTCATAGGTATTTCTGTGAGATACATATTTACCTATCTATATAGACTTTCTATGGGAGACATATTAGTTTATAAGTCTTCGACTTTGGGTCGTAGCAACTCTTGGTTGTGGATGATATCATCTAAGGGAATCAAGTGCGTAGAGTCCTACTGGGATTCAGAGGCGTAAGGAACGCGACTGTACCTTGATCAACGTGAGATTGGTTAGGGCTCAATTACATTCCAGTCCGAAGTTAATCTTGTAGTAGGCTAGTGTCTGTAGCGGCTTAATACAGTGTGGTGTTCAATATGGACTAGGTCCCGGGGTTTTCTTCATTTGCAGTTTCCTCGTTAACAAAATTTCTGATGTCTGTGTTATTTCTTTTCGGCATTATATTTGTTTATATAATTGAAATATCACATGTTATGCATAGTTCAATCAATTGTTAAAGCCAAGCTTGGGTTGATGATTGAAATTGATTGACACTTGGATACTGATCTTCGGTACCATCCAAGTTATTCCTCATATTGATTCGGCTCACAGATTCCTATTTGTTCGATTGCAGATTGATTTATAAATACAGATATAACTCTTGGATACTTTTCTGTGATTGAGTCTGACTATCTAGTTGATTCTCTTAGAATTATATTGGAATTGTCCATACAGATTGTCGAACGAAATATTGGGTGTGGTTGTTGTACCCCTGCCTTTTCACCTTTTTCCCCATAATCCGTACAATCTTCATGCAATTATCATCATATGCAAGTAACGATTAGGGTAGTTATTTTCCATTATTGAGAAGATGCTGAGAACTAGATCATCCTGTGGTAGAGTGGCTTCATCTTCTAAATTTCTTGTTGGTACATGCAAGAGGTGGTTCTGTATCCTCCGTATATGTAGGCCCTTCTGAAATTTCTTCCGATCAATCCTTGTATGATAGTGACTCTGATGGTGACACGGCATACCATTATCCTTAGAAATACTTTGAAGAATGTCAAAATGGTGTGAATGTTAGGGGTTATGCTAAGATCTCAATTTTCATGCACATACATGATAGACACTTGTCTATTGCGAATGGTAAATCTATATGCGTGGAGAGAATCTATATTGATTTTCGGTTTTACAAGGTCTGGGAAAAATTGTTGAAGCAACTGTAAATGTGGCTATGTTTTCCATGACCGCAATGGTATTCATGGACAAGACCATATAGGAATCATAAGGGTGGTGTCTTATCTGGCTCTTTTAATGACAGGGGTGCAGATTTTTTGGTATACGGTGCTGACAAACCCGCATCACAGGCCTCCACTTCTCATAGTCCAACTCTTATGGTGCATGATGATGTTACTCAGCCAGCTAGTTCGTTGCTTGGTGATGATTCCTTGGGACTGACTGTGGAGATGCTCAATATGGTTTTCCAGAAACATATAACGATTATCTCAAGCATTCCTCCACAGTGCATACTTAACTTCTCTAGATCCCTCAAATCAGACCTAGATAAAGTTTCATCCAACCCCAAAAACTTAATTTCCCGGTTACAGTTACTGCTTTTTCCTATCTGCGCTCTCAACCTTTACTTCCCTAAAAGTTCTTCGGAAGAGATATATTGTAACAGGAGAAGACTCCAAACTTCCTCAGTTAATCATGCCCCGGCCAAGTGGAGGGAACCACAGGGATGTGTTGCACTGGTTTAATAGGTTCTTCAAGTTCATAAAGAATATCAAAAGAGCTGGAAAAAATCCAAGAATAAAAATAAACCCAATGTTCAAGCCTGCAAAAAGAAACTCAGTTATGGCCACTATATTGCTGCAATTAGAATTTTATCTTCTAATGGTGTTGCACCATATAATCCAGATACCTTACATGAGATGCAACAAAAGCACCCATATGCACCTTCTCCTGTTACACCCACAGGAAATATTACATCTGCATCTGTTACAATGGATATTAAGGTAGTACTAGAGGCTATTAAGAGCTTTCCTAAAGGCACATCCTGTGCAGAGATGGGGTTAGAGCTTAGCACTTATTGGATACATTAAGTGGCCCTTCTGCTGTTGTTTCATAATTTGCTAAACTTAATTGCACGTGTTGTGAATCTATGGTTATCCGGTAATTTCCCTGCTATTTTTGGGCAGTATATTGCCAGTTCCCCTCTCACACCAATTCTCAAGCCTGATGGCGCCTTCAGACTCATTGCAGTTGGGACAATCTGGAGACGACTTTGTTCTAAGATAGATGCAACTTCAGTAGGGCGAGAAATGGCTAGTTATTTGGGTGACCACCAATTTAGTGTGAGGATTCTTTGTGGAGGTGAGAGCATCTTACACGCGTCTAACAGACTGTTGGAACTAAAAGGTACACAAAACAATCTCACCATGATGCTAGTGGATTTTTTAAATGCTTTCAATCTAGTTGATAGAACAACTCTAATTCGGGAAGTTAGGCTTAGATGTCATAGTATCTCCACGTGGGTTGAGTTTTGTTATGCTCAACCTGCAAGATTATATTACAACGAGTCTATTTCGTCATCTTCTAAAGGAGTACAACAAGGAGACCTACTTGGCGCTCTCCTGTTTGAATTAATGTTACATCTTTTAATCTGCAACGTAGCTTCCCATTGTTCATTGGATATGCATGCCTGGTACCTTGATGACGGTACCATCATAGGGGATGTGCTGGAGGTTCCCAAAGCTCCCAACATCATACAACAAGAAGGTGCTTCAAGAGGGATGCATTTAAACATTAAGAAGATAAAAAATTTCTGGCCTTATACAGATCCACGAAGCTATACTGAAGGGGTATTTCCAGATAGTATAAGCATGCCTGCTGGTGGAGTCAAGCTAATGTGAGGCCCTATAAGTCTTGACAACCAGTACTGCAGCGATATGGTTAAGTTCAGGGTTGACAAAACTGTCCATCTCATGAACTCAGTTAGGAAACCGCAAGATCCACAGTGTGAGCACTTGCTTCTTCGCAACTGTACTGGCGTCCAACTATATTTCACTATATGCACCACCAACCCCCACGTCTTGGAAGCAACCACATATCAGTATGATCAACACTTGTTTTAATATCTGCAATATTTGGTCATAGGCGATGGAGCATGTTTTGTCCCTCTTCAACAAAGACTTGATACCCTGCCTATCCAAGACGGGGGTTTGGTAATGGCCGACACCACCCATTATTGTTACCTGGCATTACATCTCTAGACACGACATTTGCAGACCACTATTTTTGGAACCATTGACACTTCTGCACCGGGTCACAATTACCAACATGCTCTCAACAAGTACATGCAGGCTTGTGGTCTCTCTAGTTTCAATATTAACTCTACTACCCCACATCCTATGAAAACCTTGGCAATACCGTTCTTTGATGTTCTTAAGAGAGAGATAACATCCAAGTTCACTTTGACAACGAGGGATGAAGTTTTGTGGCAGAGTAAAAAGTTGGACCATGAGATGGATTATTTGAAATCCATTCCTATTGCTAGGCTTAATCAGACACTTGATCCACGTTAGTTTCGAGCCATTGCTCAGTACCGGTTCGGCATTCCTTTATTCCCCAAAGACAGTATATGCTCGTGTTGTGGTCGTGAAATGGATGTTTCGGAGATCATGCTCTTCATTGTGCCAATGAGGTTGGCCTCAAGTTACGACACAATTTGGTAAGAGATGTTGTTACAGACATTTGCTACAAAGCAGGTGTTACAGATGCAAAGGAGGTAACTTTGGGCTTTCTGTCAGAAAATGATAGTGCTCTCAAAACTGCTGACATTCTCATATCCAATTGGGAGAACGATCTCGACACCTGTTTTGATTTCACTGGAGTTTCACCTTTTTCTGGAGGTGGGATTCGTAGATTTACACCGGGGCATGCAATTTCTGAGGCGATTAAGCGTACGCGCAATAAATATCTGGACAAGTACACGTCTTATGGATATAACTTCTATGCCCTAGCCTTTTCGACTTTGAGGGAGCTTGGAAATGACTTCATTAATATGTTGAAGCGATTGAAGAATTGTTTGGCTAACTATGATGTTAACAACAAAGTAGGGGGTTCTCTTTTTCATAGGGTAGGCTTGGCTATCCAGAAGGGTGTTAGTGCACAAATTATTGCCCGAATCTCATTCATTCGTGTGTAAGTAAATACTACTTTTTTTCTTCATTAAAATCCCTGGGTGGCATCTTTTATAAAAATAATAATAAATAAAAAAATAATATTTGGCCAGGCAATCTATAATGCTGTCTCTCGGAAATGTAACAAATATTTGGAGAAATGTGCGGCTCAAGGGTTTGGGTTTGGTGTTCTTGCCTTCACGACGTTAGGGGAGCTTGGTGGAGATACTATACATTTTCTGAAAAGGTTGCAAAATTATATGGCTAGCCATGATGCAAATGTCAAAGTAGGAGATTTTCTTTTTCATAGATTATGGGTTGTCACTCAGCAAGGGATTGGAGCGCAGTTGGTGGATCAGCTCCCTTCCAATTTCTTGTAATCCGCTGCTTATTTTCTTTTACCTCTAATAAATTAATATACATTTATAAAAATAAAATAAAAAAACGGGTAGCTAGCTCAGCTGGTCATCCCCATTCCTTAAAGGTTTGATGCACTCCAGGAGGTTCAAGGTTCGAGTCCCCAACGGAACAATATTGCAAAATTTGACATGAAGATAGAGTTATATTTCTCCCCTTGTGACATAATCAGCCTCCTTATCCGCTTCGGCTCCCCTTGCTGGTTCCTCATGAGGCTCGCTGGTAGGCTAGCACGACAACATGTTCAACTAATGTAGTAGTACACTTTTGGAGCTTAGCTTGTTAGCATTCCAACTAGTTTCTTTTAATAATACTCTTTATCCAGTAATAATAATAATAAAAAAACGGGTTGCTAGCTCAGCTGGCCATCCACGTTCCACAAAGGTCTAATGCGCTCCAGGAGGTCCCAAGTTCGAGTCCCCGATGTCACAATATTGCAGAATTTGATATGGAAGGTAGAGTTAGCTTTCCCCTTTGCGACATAATCATCCCCATATCCGCTTCGCCTCCCTTGGTTGGTTCCTCATGTGGCTCGCTGGTAGGCTAGCATGACAACCTATTTAACTAATGTAGTAGTACGCTGTTAGAGCTTAGCTTGTTAGACTTCCAACTAGTTTCTTGTAATAATAGTCTTTCTCCAATGATAAAAAGAAATTTAAGTTGTGTAGGTGCCCAGCTTGTTGCTAGGCTACCTTCTACCGATGTGTAATAGACCTATTTTTTTTTTACTTTCAATAATAATAATGATAATAAACGCAAGAGAGAGAGAGATTCCGACGATTTGGGGGTGATTTCCAGGCGATTGAAAGCTTGAAGATTCTCCTCCCCTTCCCCTGCAATTCATCTACAAACCCGTCTTCTCCCTTCCCATCATACTTATTATTAGGTTTATTTCTGTAGAGAATACTCATATTGTCCATGATTTACGTCTCTTCATCGTTTTTCCCAGAAGCAGTTACCGACAGTTATATCTTAGGTTTCATGCACAATGCCTATTTGGTGTTGGTATCCCATGTGGAGGGGAAGGTATTCTCCATTCAGTTAACAAAATCCTGGAGCACAAATAAAGTGACTGCAGTATGTCAGTGCTCCTCATTGAATTTAGAAACACATTCAACCTTGTAGACCGGTCAATAATGCTAAGAGAAGCTAGATCCAGGTGTTCCAACATATCCAGGTGGGTCGAATTCTGCTTCAGAACACCTGCAAAATTGTATTAGAATAAGTTTATCTTATCATCAACACAGGGTGTTCAACAAGGAGACCCATTACGACCACTGCTCTTTGACTTAACTCTTCACCCTCCTGTGACTCATACGCTGCACAATGTAAGCTTGACTTGCATGATTGGTATCTCGAGGATGACACAATCGTAGGAGATACCCTATAAGTAGATAAAGCTCTGAGGATAATTCAGTCAGAAGGTAAGTCTAGAGGGCGCTATATCTTAACATTCATAAGACTAAGATGTTTTGGACTACAGTTGATCCTAGAGGTCTGGTTGAAGATGTCTTTCCTGCTCATATAAGTATGCCATCCGAGGGCGTTAAATTGCTGGGAGCACCTGTTAGTTTGAACACACAATTCTGAAGCAACTTAGTACTTAGTAGGGTCAACAAAAAAATTGGGTTAATGGAGTTTGTAAAGATATTGAAAGATCCCCAATCTGAATTGCTTCTATTGCGTAATTGTACAAGTGTCTCAAAAATCTATTTTACAATGAGGACCACCAATCAACACCTTATGCAGTCTCTGAGACACTTGATCGTAGGTGATGTTGCATGACTTGGGAAACTTCAACAACGCATGGTGTCCCTACCCATTAAAGATGGTGGACTTGATATCTACACCATGTCAGACACCATTAACTACTGTTTCCTTGCTTCATGTTCCCAAACTAAGCATCTACAAAATATTATTTTTGAGTCACTATTAAGTTCCCAATTTTAGTGTTGTTTTCCAGCATTAAATACACAGCCTCTCATCCCATGTGTTCACTGGCAGTGCATTACTTCAAAGTCGTAGTTAGGGAGATACCCAACCAATTCAACTTGTCAGAACGAGACTCAGCGCCATGGAATTGCAACAAGGAGAAACAGGCTCAAGATTACCTGCTCTTTATACCCATCAGTGGACTTAACCAGGCTATTGGGACAAGGAAGTTCAAATTAATGCTTTGTTACAGATTGGGTATACCCCTCTTCAGTGAGGATGATCATTATACTAGTTGTAGACGGCTCTGGACATCTACGGTGATCATGTTTTACACTGCGCCAAGGATGTGGGATTAAAATTCAGACATGAACTTGTTTGGGACTTAATTAGTGATATGTGCTATAAAGCTAGGGTTGCGGAACGAAAAGAGGTATCACTTGGCTTCCTAAATGGTGCAAATTATGGGTTGATACCTACAGATGTATTAGTATACAATTAAGAGAATGACCAAGATTTTTGTTTCGACATCACTGTTGTTTCACCATTTTCTAATAGTAGATATCGCAACTTTTCACCCGACCAAGCCATCTCAGAGGCCACTACGCATAAACGCAATAAGTATTTGCCCAAGTGTACTGAACAAGAATATGGTTTTGGCATTATAGCTTTTACAACTTTTGGTGGAATCAGTGGTGACGCCACAGTATTTTTGAAGAGGTTGGAGAACTGTATGGCTAATCATCACAGTAACTCTAAAAATGAGGTTCTCTATTTCATAGATTAAGAATTATTATTCAGAATATGGGCTCAGGTTGTTGCTCGGATACCTACACCCACCACTGATGATGTATATTGAACATATTTATTTTTTCTAATAAAATGCCCATGGTGGTATCTTTCATAATAATAATAATAACATACTACTAAAAACAAAAACAAAACCTACTAAACATCTAAACTTAAACAAGTTCGCGTTGGTGGCGCCAAAAATTGATGTGTTATAGAAAGTGGTAATAAGAAATTCGTTCAAGACTTGTGAAAATAGATTTTAGATATAATTTTAAAACTAAAAATAGCAAACTCAGATAAAAATTGATGTGAAAATTGTAAGGAGACTGGGACTAATGATTCCACTATTTACGAATATCAAAGTGATTTAAATTCACTAATAATCATGCAATTCACACGTTCAAGTTGATTCCAAATTATTGCAAAAGTAATTTTTTAGAAATAACAATTGTTAATCGAAAGCATGGGACATCAAAAACCTAGTCTAAGCATGCTCCATCAATAGAAAACACAATTGCTTAACAAAAATCATAAAATCAATTTTTAATCTAGGAAAATAATCATCAATAAGATTGCACAAAGATATACCACTTTTTTATTGGAAAAATAGATTTCTCCGTCTCCCCAAAGATTGGGTTTAGCTCCTCATGTTGGAAACACACTCGAAATTCATATTCATTGCTCAAAAGTGCTTACACACGATGAATATGAGAGAAATCGAATAAAACCGGAAATTTGGAACGTACGAAAAGTGTTGCAAACCCGCTGTTACAATTAACGATAAAAGTAACCTACTGCTGTAACCGTTGATCTGTCGCTGAAAAGATTGTTGCAAAACCGAGAAATGACCGCGGTTTATTAACAACAGTCTTCGGTAGCACTTTGTTCTTTCTGTTCTTCGCAACAGCACAAACACATCCAAAATTCAAACCATAATTATACCCTTTGAATGCATGATTTTAGCATGATTACTAAAGGTGGATACCAGGATTACTAGAGCGGGTAGCAATTTAGAGCATATCCAATAGGCATGTGTTGTGCATCGTATGTGTTTGTCTTTCTTACGGATGTGAGATTAAATTCTCCTTATATAAAAGAGGTAAAACTAAAACATCTCCGACCAACTAAAACTTTCCATTGGTTAGAAAATTTTAAAACCATTGATTTAAAGCAAAATATTTTATTTTTCTATTGATAATGGTAGATATTGATGATTAGGATGATTATATCCTCTAAAAGAACCTCTAAAAGCAGAGGATCACTTAAAAGGATGTTTAAAATAAACGGTAGATACCCCACTTCACATTCGATCTTCACACTCCCGTTGAAGAAGGATTCTTCATAAAAACTAGTATATAAATCCTACGTGGCCTAACAACTCAACTGCTGACTTCGCAGGAAATTCTTCTATCCGGAAATCTTTGTGGAGATGTAAAGTTCCACATAAAGTCTTATTATTCATCTGGAAATGTATACAAGATATTGCTCATACCAAAATGAAGCTGGATACCTATCGAACTGATATTGATGTTACTTGTGGTATCTGCAATAAGAAAGAAGAAACTTTGTTCCATTTACTGCTAGAGTGTGATCATGCTAGAGCCTCATGGATAATGATCAATATTAATATCGATGTTGTTACACAACAATTTAATTCAGTAGAGAGATTGTGTACTGCTTGGTTCACTGAATTAGATATAAGAAATTAAGAAGAATATGAAGAATGGAGAAATACTCTTATGATAGGTTGATGGGTGATTTGGAAAGAGAGGCGTGAGTTTGTTTTTCAAAACAAACTTCTTAATCCTCTCAACACTGGTAACATAATCAAATTTCACTTGCATAATAGTTTGATTAACTCTAGTGCATGGTACTCCACTGTTATCGTACACAATTCAAATAATTGGAAAGCTCCTTAGCCCAGAATTAGTAAAATTAATGTTGATGCTTCTTTTGATTATGAATGTAAAGAAGTGGGTCCTGGTCTAATTATACGCAACTGCACAGGTGATTGCGAAGGAGCAAAGTCCATGCAGTCGGTCCCGAGGAGGGTGAATGCTTAGCTGTAAGGGAAGCACTATCTTGGACCATATCACTAAAGCTTCGTGATATTCATATTGAAGAATATGCAGAGATGATGATTAAATCCATTGTAGCTGATCAGTCACTTGTTCGCTGGGAGAATAGAAAACATATGCGAGATATTCAGTTATTAGCAAAGATTTTTTTTTTTTTTGCTAATAACTATGATGGTGTTGCAGATGCAATTCCAAAGCTTACAGGAAAGACAAATTTAATTTTGAGGAAACATCTATACAGAGCCGGGCCTGAGGCGGTGCGACCGGACATGACTCAGCTCTGTTGAGGGCCTTTTATCCCATACGACGTGCACTTACATTCAGCTCCAAGCCCAGTCCAGTTCAACATTTCAAAAAAGAAAATTTTGCTCTTGGAAGAACTCGAGCGTGACCTTGGAGAGATGGCCTTGGAGAGCATTCAACTCCAAGCCCAGTCCAGTTCAACATTTCAAAAAAGAAAATTTTGCTCTTGAAAGAACTCGAATGCGTGACCTTGGAGAAAGGATTGGAGATAGTCACTTGGAGAGATGCTGAAGTGGTGTTGAAGTACACCAATCCACTAGGCTGTTGAACTGTTTTTGCTATTTACCAGCGCTTGGATTATACTTATACTTGTATTTTTATCATATACATAAATATCTTGATATAACCATGACTATATGTTTTGACTTTTCCTTTTGATATTTTTTTTCTTGTAAGTGGACATTAACAAAAAGAGTTACTGCTTCTGTTTAACTTCAGGTTTTATCTAGTACACTGTTGTTTATAATTTTGCAAATCATTAACATTTTTTACTTACTGTTGTATACTTGGCCTTTTAAAAGGCCCTATGATGTTTATTTTTCGCACCATGACCTTCTAAGTACAAGATTGGATCTGCATCTATATTTCTAATTGGATATCAAACTTGTCTGTCAAGAAAAGCTTGCTTTGTATCCGCCCAAGCAATCCTAGCACCCATCCAACAATCGTGTGTTATGTGACGCGTTGTAGGTGCCGTAATTAATTAGTGGATGTATTATTATTAGTTTAGAGTTTTAGTTTTCTTTATATTGTTAGTGTTTAAGATTTACTAGAATCCTGTGTACGGTTATCTTTAGATAACCATTGTGTTTGATATTTCCTGTGCAGTTATTCCCTAGTTAGGAAGTTATTATGTCAGTTATGTAACTTCTCTCGATATATATATATATTTTATATCCATGAATGAAGAAACCAGAGAATTATTAGATAAAACGTTGTTAGCGTTTCTAACAGAGAGGTCTTGGTGTCCCTTTGATGATACTGGAGGTCCGGCGTCCCTCTAACAATACCGAAAAACTATTCCGCAAACCATCTAATTATCCCTTTCATCTTCATTAATTGTCAAATCCATGATCTGTTATGCAAGCACATAACAAGTGGCATCAGGAGCAGGTTTATCGTCTTCCGCTGAGTACAAGATTATGAAAAATAGTGTTTCTAGTTATTTTTTAAAATAAATGTTGCGACAAATAGATTCTCAAGAACTCTCTCAGTGGTGCATCGGAACAAAAAATCTGATGAAAGAATGTATTCAACGATGTCAGGCTATGGAAGAATTGTGGAAGGCTCAAAATGCATATCGCCAGTCAATGGAAGAATTTTACCGGATAGGCGGTTGTTATCCAACAGATTTCTTCAACATCTTTATAGAAGACAAAGAAATTACTCGCACTAAATCTCCAAATAATGCGTGTTTTCATATTTTTGATTTCTTTAATATTTTTGAAGAACATACAGAAGAGAAAGGCGAAGTGGTGCATTCTACTCTTACAAATCATGTTTCCCTTGACAGTGTTGATTTCTTTTCTATCTTTAAAGAATCTACAAAACAGGAGAAGGTACCATTTTTTCCAGAAAAAAATTATTTGGTACCACCAACTTATCAAGCGAGTATTCCTTTGATTGGGTTTCTCAAAATAATCTGGTGTAGCAACTACGATGGAAAAGTTTTCACTCCTGGTGCAACAGTTGGGATTCCTTCTTCTAATATACCCCAATACTCCTTTGATCTAAGAAAATTCTCCATCAACATGGACCAATGATCATAAAACCCATCAAACTTTGGAATTGATGGTTGAACAAAAGTACTTTCTGTCGCCATTCTTCACTCAAAGAAAAGTTGTTGCTTCTCACACTCACAAATCTTTCACACTCTGAAAAGAAAACTCACACTCTTTTTCTGATAAGCCAGCTCTAGATGGATCTAATACCAAATCTAGAGACAAGAATGTATAGGAAACTCTGTATTCCTTGTTATTCATTGATAGAAAAGAGATGGCTATATAAAGCCTTACAATAGCTAAGAAATAGGATCAGAACAACCACGACTAGCCTAATAGTACAGAAAGAATAAATCAAACAACTACACCCCTGAAAAATATGAGTTACTGCTAAGACTCGACTAACCACTAACTTATTTGATTGACTATTGCAACATGTGTTTGGTATTTCCTGTGCAGTTATTCCCTAGTTCCTGAAGTTCTTATGTCAGTTATGTAACTTCTCTCAGAGTGTATATATTTGTTATCCATGAATGAAAAAACCAGAGAATTATTAGATAAAATGTTGTTAGTGTTTCTAACAGAGAGGTCTTGGTGTCCTTTTGATGATACCGGAGATTCGACGTCCCTCTAACGATACCGAAAAACTATTCCACAGACCATCTAATTATCCCTTTCATCTTCATTGATGTCAAAACCATGATCTGTTATGCAAGCACGTAACATCGTGTATGTAAACATACATGCAACTTCGTATAGTCTGTGGAGAATTTCTCCTCCCCGATAGTTCAAAAGTTAAGTTCGTTTTCTTCAACAAAAGTCCAAAGTTCCATCTGGGAAACGCACAAAGAATACAGAATATTCAACTTTTCACCGGGGATTCAAAATCCTGCATGAATAATCCCCTCGGCATTCTCGCCCTTACCGTGTATGCCTTACATCTGTAAATGTTTTGCTTCGTGTACACAACGATTTTCATTGGAAAATAAACCCAGACCTAAATGACAAACTTCAATATCACCGACATCAATTCGGATCACGTGGGTAACTCTTACAAAGATCCGTATCCAATAACATATTGAGTACGGGTTTTATTTCTTCTTTCTCCTTGTCGCTGAACTAATTCACTGCCAAACAAACCCCAGCTGTACCGTAACGTGCAGAAATTCTGCACATAGTCCGCTTACTACTATCCGACTACTGCAAGACTTGTACGTATCATGTAGTTTCACTTTCTTCTTTCCCTTTACCCCACCTACCCTCATCTGTCCCCCATCCATCACTAACCTAACGGCTAACATTTCCCACTATGCAGAGAACGTTGTAACAGTACAATCGTACGATATGATTGTAGAAATACACACGTGTACCGTCTTAATGACTTGTGCCTCGTGTTTGATAAGCTAATTGTACAGTTGAATTACTCCTTCAGTTTCGAGTTACGTATTTTGTGGGGTTAGTTCCGTCGTTGGGAGAAGAGTGGGATTGAGAAACCGCCAGGTGGTGGGTCTTTTTTTGTTGCCCTCAAATTTCTGCAGCGAATAAGGTCAGCTAAAATCGGGCCCACTAACAAACATCCTCGTTTTTCTCAACTTCTTTTCCTACTTCCTTCCAATTTGTTGACCCACCAGTACGAACCAAATCAGACATCACACAGTATCGATCTTAACGGCCGTTACTGATCATCAAGTCATCACAACTCACGTATAGGTCAAGTGTTGTCCACCTACATTAATAAAGGTTCAGAATTGTTGTACACGTCGTCCCATATATTTCCCATTTAGACATTTCCGCAAGCACTACTCTTTATCCCCCGCATTCTCCACTCTTTTCTTCTTCTTTCTCGGCTATAAAACCAGAGTTGTAGTGTTGTGGTCTTGGAGCTTTAGTTCTTTATACAAAACAGAGTCTGTAGACAATCAAAGAAAAAAGAAGAAGACTCTGTTTCTCACACTCTCTCAAACCATAGCCACAATGGGTCATTTCATGACCACCGTTTCCTATTTCATCTTGCTCTTTATATCCTCAGTTCTTGCAGGTAAAAAAAAAGAAGAAGAAAACCCTTTTGTTTTGATTCCTATTTCTTGATGTTCAAGGAGTTTCTAATGATTTTTTCATTTTTTTGCTACATTTGCAGATGGAGGTTTAGTAGGAGTAAACTATGGTAGAATAGCCAATGATCTACCTGAACCAACAAAAGTAGTGGAACTGATGAAATCTCAAGGAATTAACAGAGCTAAACTCTATGACTCTGATCCAACAGTTGTTAAAGCTTTTGCTGATTCCGGAATCAAGTTAGTTGTTGCAATCCCAAATGAACTTCTTTCTTCAGTAGCAAAGAAACCGTCTTTTGCTAACTCATGGGTCCAGGAAAACATTGCTGCTCATTACCCAAAAACCCAAATCGAAGCTATAGCTGTTGGAAATGAAGTCTTTGTAGATCCTGCAAATACAACCAATTTCTTAGTACCCGCCATGAAAAACATTCATTCAGCTCTGGTTAAGTTAAATCTAGATAAAGCTATTAAAGTTTCATCTCCTGTAGCATTGAGTGCTCTTCAAAATTCATACCCATCTTCAGCTGGATCATTCAAAACAGAGTTGATCGAACCTGTAATGAAACCCATGTTTGAATTTCTCAGGTCCGCTGGTTCTTACTTAATGGTTAATGTTTATCCATTCTTCGCATACGCAGCAAATTCTGATGTTATTTCATTAGACTACGCATTATTCAGAGAGAATCCAGGTGTTGTTGATTCAGGAAATGGGCTTCGTTATTTCAATCTCTTTGATGCTCAAATTGATGCTATTTTCGCTGCAATGTCTGCATTAAAATACAATGATCTGAAAGTGGTTGTTTCTGAAACTGGCTGGCCTTCCAATGGTGACAAGAACGAGATTGGTGCATCACAAGAAAATGCTGCTGATTATAATGGAAATCTAGTCAAAAGGGTTCTCACTGGTGGTGGCACTCCATTAAAATCCAACTCAGTTCTTGATGTTTATCTATTTGCTATGTTCAACGAGAACCAGAAAACAGGTCCAACATCAGAGAAAAACTACGGATTGTTCTACCCAAATCAGCAAAAGGTCTACAACATCCCATTAACAGAAGAAGGTTTGAAAGCATGGAAGGGTGGGAAGAGACAGTCAGCACCAGTGAGTGGTGGCGGGGGCGGAAACAGTAACAGTAGTACCAGTGGTGGTGGTATTGGTGGTACTGGTGGGGTTTCCACAAGTTCTTCTGGACATACATGGTGTGTAGCAAATGATAAGTCTGGGGAAGAGAAATTGCAGAATGCATTAGATTATGCCTGTGGTGAAGGTGGTGCTGATTGTCATTCAATTCAGCCTGGCGCTGCATGCTATAGTCCCAATACTCTTGAAGCGCATGCTTCCTTTGCTATGAATAGCTATTATCAGAAGAATAGCCGTGCGGTTGGTACTTGTGATTTTGGTGGTGCTGCATATGTTGTCACTCAGACTCCCAGTACGTATCTCTATTCTCCTTCCCCTCTCATTGTGTTTTTTTTCTTATATTTGGCATCATCTTTTTAAAATGCGCTGGGTGCACTTTCATATCTTCGCGCATGCTTAACCTGTCCCGCTTCGGGAACACAAATGCATACTTTATTATTATTGAGCACCGGGCGCAACATCATCAGTTAACTAATTTGGCAATTCTCTAGTCTATTGTTTATTTTGTTTAATTGGTTTATAAAATACTAACAATTATTTCTTGTTTGTATTGCAGAGTTTGGGAAATGTGAGCTCCCCACGAACTAGAGAAGGAGACGAGGTTGATGATGATTATGGTAGTTGAGAAGAATTGATGTTTAGGGGGGAAATATATTTATCTCTTATAGTAAATAAGGGTATTTTAGGGTTCGTGTTTCTTTCGTCTTTAATATATATCTAGTTGTAGCAGTAGTGGTTGGGAGTGGCAGTTGAGAATTTATTTGATCTCTTTTCGTTTGTAATTATTCTTATCTACGGTTCTATACGAAACTATCTTGCTTGTAGTGAGAGCTAATATATAGAGTATTTATTTTCTTGCAGTAACCTGTTTTTAAGTTTGGAGTCTGAACTCTCTTTGATTATGATGATGCATCTCTGCCGAGTTGCTTTCATATGATGATAGATGATAATGCTCTTTATGTTTTTATTTTTTATTTTTTTATTTTTTGCTTTTTGTTCTTTTCTTTTGGCTCTCTAGAATCTGCAATGCAGAAAATGACATAAAGAACGTTGGATTGAACTGAAATGTTCCTTTAAAGGTGTAATTTACTGTACTGAAAATTTCAACCAAATCTAGAAGTTAAATCTAAGTTTGGGTTGAAACTGGTGGAGGGTAGTGTGTGCTGTGTAATATCCAAGTCAGTTGCTGATGACAATCGACCTACCCTGCATTATTTAGAGTTCATGCCCACAATTTTGATTTCCATTATGAGAAAGAAGATAGAGAAGGGACAGATTATAAAATCTTTCAATGAAGGTAAATTGAACGGACAATTATAAACAGAAACAAGAAAAGAAAACTTGTTTGTCAATGGATTAGAGTCATGGAGAGAATCCTAGACTCTTAAGAAACATATGTAAAAGGTAAAAGGAAAGTCACCAAACGATCCAGGATCATGAGTATCTAAAACAAAGAAAAAACTACTTAATCTGAGTAGTATAGAAAAACTTAATTTGGTATTAAGACCTCAAATTATAAGAAAGTTGGGGAGGTGATTTTTTCCTACTAATTTTGATTTTAAAATCTTTTAAGCAAGATCAGAGATGAAGCCCTTGGTTGTTCCAGACTTAGTTAGCGATTCGTCAAACAACTCGCGAATAGTTCAAGAACGCCTCAGTTCGCGTTTTATTGGCATATGTATGGAACTCTGAAGATAAATTTTTTTGCTATTGGAGGGGTTTGATCCCTTTGACATCTCTCTCTAACTTACTAAACTGGCGACCATTCGGCTACGTGTTGTTAATTTTTTATTTATATACTCCCTCCGTTCTTTTTTAATAGGTTGGTTTTGTGTTTTTGAGAAATTTAAGGAAATTAAGAGAACTAATCATTGAAATTGGTCCTCATAACACTTGTCAATAAAAGAAGTGAAGTGAAATGGTCCTCCATGACAGCAAAAGAAGTAAGTGAAATGGTCCAAATGACACTTGTCATCAAAAGAAGTTAATAAAAAAGTGATCCCAAAAAATTAAATTAATATTTGATTTTTCCAATTAGGAAACTAGCCTTTTTTTGAAACATTTATTTATAGAAACCATCATATTAAAAAGGAACGGAGGGAGTATTTTTTTTATATGAAACCATATATACTTCACTAGAATTACATTTCCATGTTATGATGTGCCAAAAACTAATTTGATATGGCCGAATTTTATGTGCTGAATTCATATATTTAAAACAAGTTATACACGGACGTACGCCATTCCAATTACTGCAGAATCACAAACCATTGACCAGATATTTGACCGAAATTGATTTTTACGAATCGGCGTAAACTTGTACGTCGAATTCCGAATTGCTAACTAGAGTCCCACCATCTAGCCCCGTGGCTTTGCCTAAAAAGTCAGTTATGGCCATTATCTAACTTTAGGTGAAGATTTAACCAGAATCCGAATTATGGACCTTCGTCTTTCGCTTGAATACTGACAGAGACAAATTCATAATCAAAATGATGATGAGTTTTTGAAAATATTTCTCCTTAAAAATCCGATTTTCACAAGAGATTTGTTGATGAACCTCTTTATATTCCTTCGACCAGTGAGTCTTGGTATTTAGCTGAATATGAACCAAAAACTTATCTTTGGAGAAGTAAAAGGGTTAGAAATGAAATTTCTTTTAAACCTGACTTCGTGATATGCATATAGGTGTTTGAGCCTCATGCTTATAAGGAAGTTGTAAGTCGTGATGAAAGAATATGCAAACAATAAAATCTCAATGATTTTAACTAAGGCAGCAAATCTCATTGAAAATGGCAGGTAAAAAATTCAACTAAGGCAGCAAAAAAAAAGCTCCACGAGTCATTGCTGAGTTAAAGAGACTACTGCAAATCTTGGGGGATCCACCTTCACCGTCAGATGAAGATGATACAGTATAATATATATATGGGGGCATGGGGCCAATATCCATTGTCAAGGAGAGATATATACTCTTGGATAACCAATAAACAACACCTGGTCCGCTACATTCCTTACAAAGCTGTTTGGGATACATTTGTACCTCCAAATGTGTAAATGTTCGCTTGGCTTGCAGTTTAGAACATAATACCCACGATTAACAATTTGAACATGAGAGGTTGTGAAATTTCTCCAACTTTGTGTTATTTATGCAACATTCTAGATGAAGAGGTTGATCATCTGTTGCATTCTTGTAATTTCTTATTACAAGTCTGGAACATTTCTCTTATAGTACAAAATTAAAGTATCAACTGAAGAATGGTAAAATGACGAGGGTATCAAGTACTCCATAATTTTTTCGTATCAACCTATTCAAGCTCCTTGTGTGATCTAATATAGACAGAGACTATCAAGAATATGATAACCACAAGATGTACACTTGGTATATAATTAAAGTCTGGGACCGAACCAACTATGAGTTTAATTAAAGAAGTATACAAACTTACTTTAATTAAATTCAGTGCAAATATGTAGATAACAAAATATAGCATCTACCCGAGAACTGACAGCTGAAGAGTAATATAGTTGAGACATGAAATAAGACTCAAGGTCAGATGTCGAAGACCTAATCCAGATGTCCAAGGATCGAGCTATAAGCGACCGAACGAGACATAAACACTGAGATATGCGCGGAATACATGAGTCCAGGTGTAGAGCTAAGAAAATTCTCGATGTTATCAGATGAAGGGAGGCCTGGAAAGCTATCCCAGGTCGGTACAAGCACAAAGCGGAAAACTATCAAGTCTAAGCTTTCACGTGCTTAGTCATATGCATGTAAGTGTCGTGTTCATATCATGTATAATAAATAACCAGAAAGGATGATGATGTAAACGAGTTCATTCTGATAATAGAAATTAAACTTCAGAAAATTTTCTCTCCTCTCTCTTTGATTCTCTTCTAAACCGCCATTAAACCACAATCGACTTAGAAGATAATGAAGAAACCCTAACTTTGCATTACCGAAAACATGGTCGGAGATCAAAGAACGGAGTAATAATTAAGATCGCATCCTAAGATTAAGGATAAGGATCAGATATTGTGAAGGTGTATGCCGTAGTTAGAAAGACGTATCTTCGAAAACCATAGCTTCAACCTGCATCACATCTATATCTCTTATTGAGAAAGTCATTTCGGCGACGATATCTCCCTTTAAGTCACCAGTTATTAGAGCAACACCAATAACAGAGAAATTAATTTTTAACTAGTCAGTTAGGGGTTTATTTCATTGTTCTATGTCTTTAGACCTATGCCTATGGATTTTTAGGTAAGGGAATAAATGATTTTTACGTAGTTTCTGATTTTTAGGATGATTCTATTAGGACGCTGCATCTTCTTATCAAACACCTTTTTACACCTATCTTTCCAATTATGCTCAAATGTGCAAGCTGCATGGTTAGATAGATTACCGTTGGAAAACGAAAAGTAAATCTAGTCATTGAGAGACCTACTGGCCATTTTTGAGTAATAGAGGGTTGAGGATATACCGAACAATACTACATCAACATACTTACATGGGAAAAATACTACTAACATCTTGTTTTGAATTGTCTCATATTTTTTTATTGAGAGTGAGAATGTCATGTCTATACTTCCATAGGAGTTGCCGGATTTTGTGAGGAACCTTCATTGCCATAATTTAAGTCATTCTTTTCGTGCATCATATTATTCATTTGATGGGCCTGGATGACGCTTTATATATAAAATTTGTTATGAAAATCTCCCACCTTGTAAGAGGTCATCTCAGTCTATCTTGTCCAACACCTGAGATTCTATTGGAAAATATTTTTTTTCACTTGCTCCTACTTGAAAATAAGATTTAATTTGTTCCAACATTTTGTATCTTCATCAATGAGTTCACGAAGTTTGAAATTTTTATAACAGTGTCGTTGATGTTGGCTACGATATGCAGGTTGATTCTCTTTGGAGATTCAGTTGTGTTAAAGAGCTTTGACAGAAGAACCACCTCCTCTCTTTTTTTTCTCGTTGGAAATTTAATAATTATATTGCAAGAAAAGCTTGTCAAAAATAAGAAAAATGATTCAATCCCAGTTGCCAAAATTCAGTTGTTTATTACAAGCACCACAAAAAAAAACTTAAGGCAAATGCAACAAGTGAAAACTACAGTCACACCCATTTTTCAGATTTCTCCCACTGTCAAACTCATAGACAAAAAACTTCAGGCGCACACCCATTTCCTCGGTGAAAATTTCTCCCACACCCAGAATTTCTAAAATTGTTTCTTCCCTTATTCTTCCTCGTTTTTCTTTCATTACTTCTTTTATTCTTCTTTCCTAATATAATTTTTTTTGGATTCGAAATCAATCAGAGAAGAAATGGGATTTGTCTAGGGTTTTGCTATGGTAATTGAATTGAGAAATTGGAGTTCAAGAAGGAATCTGAGAAGGGGATCTGAACCGAGAGAAGTTTTTTGAGATCAAGAGGTAGAATTTTGAGATCGAGAAATGGAACTCAGGGAGAAAAAATTGAAGACGGTGATGAACAAAGAAAGTGGGTGTTTGTTGTTGAATCAAGACCGAAATGGAATAAGGGTTTGTTGATAGTGAGATTAAGATGGTGACTGAGAAGGATTTTCTGAGTTTTGAAGAAACCAGAGTTGAAGCAGATCGAGATACAGGAGAAGAGATGATGATGCTGATTTCGGAGATAAAGAGATGAAGGTTAGGGTTTAATCGACGATTCTGCCGATGAATATTAAGAATGGGTTCGTGGCTCAGATGAAAACGAAGGTGATGATGCTACTATGAAATAGAGAAGATGGGTTGGTGGTGGATTGACAGAATACAGAGACATGGGTGATACATAGATATGGAATGCGAATCTGTGATGAGTTCGGGCTGAAGCAGATTATTACCGTGATACTTCTTAAAAGCGGTGAGTTATGTTATGCATCTCTATTGCAAAACCGAAAGAAATTGGAGTTATGTGATGAGTTCAAGATAGTTATTGCAAGAAGAAGTTACAGGAAATGATTTTGATGTCGGGAATGAATGTATGACTGTTGTGCAATACAGGGAAAGAGAAGAACATATTACTATTGTGCAATACAGGGAAAGAAAAGCACATAATATGTTATGCATTTATAAAAATGGAGCAACTTTTTTGTCACTATTAAAACCAACAAAAAAAAGATGTTATGCATCTACAATAATATCTGCATAACATGTTATGCAGTTGCGAAATAGATGCATAACCATTTATGCATCCGAAAATACGGATGCATAATGCATTATGCAACGAGAAAATTGTTGCACAATCTTTTATGCATCAAGAAAATAGATACATAATGCGTTATGCATCTATTTTTTTATGTACACTAATACAATGGCTACATAACTTGTTATAGATGCATAACTTTGTTATGCAGTCGAGAAAATGGTTGCATAATTCGTTATGCGTCTGCAGAATGTGTTATGCATCTTTTTTGGTGGCTGCATAATGGTTATGTATCAAGTTTTTGAAAATTTTGCCTAAAATGATGATCACCTTCGATTTTTTTCGTAAAAAAAAAAAATTGATATTTTTTTTTGTACTCGTTGTATAGCTCTCTTAAAAAGATTTCCAACGATATAAAATTTGTAAAATTCCAAGGCGGATTTTTAGATATGTTATATCCAAGTTTCGTTGCCAATTATAGCCCTGAAAAATTAGGCTGCATAACGAGTTATGCCTGAAAACGTAGTATGCATAACGAGTTATGTGTTGATTCTTAATAATTTCGGATAATTTTGGGTGTCACGGTATCTAAAATTAATTGTGGGCCTGAGAATAAGAATATTACTTTTTTTGGGGCTGCACCTAATTTTCCCATGCAACAACCCAAAATAAGATGGAGCCGAAAGGCTATACAAGCAACATAAGAATGATTTTTTTAGGGATCATGGTTTTTGTGAGGGGACCATGGTTTTATTAGGCCACCCTCCCTATAGTTATAAGGGGTGTCCTAAAGCGTTGAAATGGTTTTTTTTTTTGAGGGGACCTACTCTTATCCTAATTTAATTTAAAACGCACCTAATAACCACCTATATATATATATATATATATATAACCACCTACTCCCACCACCACCGCCCACCACTTCCGATTACAACCACCACCACCTCCGATTATCACCACCACCAATTACCACCACCACCGCCCACCATCGCCGATTACCACCACCACCACCTCCGATTATCACCACCATCAACCACCGATTACCACCACCACCAACCACTACCACCTCTATATATATAGCTTAATTTAAAACATTAACAAAGATATTCTCACAAACCCATTACTTGTTATTCGTTTTTGGTTGAATAAATGAGAAGTAATCATCAAAATGAGTTGAAAATGGAAGTTGCAGAGAGGTTTCGTGGGTTTTTTTTCTTTCAGAGAAACGTTCGGTTTCGTCGCAAAAAGTACGGTTTCGTCGCAAAAAGTTCGGTTATCACGAATTATTTTTTATTTAACCAAACTCAGAGTTCGGTTGATTCGCAAAAATACTTTTAACCGAACTCCTTGTATTAGAACAACACAAGTCCATAAGTTCGGTTCCTTCGCAAAATAAGGATATCACCGAACTTTAGTTTACGAAAATAATGAGAAATCCAAAATTTCGGTTCGTACGCAAAAATGTTAAGTTTTCTTTGTAACCGAACTCTACCTTTGAAACTTCGTAACCGAACTCTACCTAATTCGCCAAGAAATAAATTTCATAGTAACCGAACGTTTGCCTAATTGCATATATGCATATATAAGCCCAGTTCGGTTGATTCGCAAAATATATTGAAGTTTGCGAACCAACCGAACTTCTAATACTAGGTTACTTTTAACCTGCAGTTCGGTTAGGAACTTGGTTGCGTTGAAGTTTGCTAACTAACCGAACATACCTCTGTAAATCTTATTACTAAAGTTTGGCTACCTGCGTGTTTGAAGAAAGAAACCAAACTTTGTGTTCGGTTATATGTTCTTGACATTTATCAACCGAACTCGGTGTTCGGTTACCTGTTCTTCACACTTGGTAACCGAACTACCTGAACCTAGTAGGAATTTTTTATAAAAAATTACAATTTTATGAATATTTGGACCAATTCAACCACCATTATCTAAGTTTGAAGCATACTTGGGTACCCAAATACTCTTCCTCCAATTGTGGTTGGTAAAATCCATCATTTTCATCTTGAGATTGAGTTTGTGGAAGAATACATTCACCATCTAAAAAATAACTCATATCTAGATCGTTGTGAAGATTAACAAATACTCTAGAAGAGGATGAAGATGAAGAATCAGATGAGCTATCATCACTTGAATACTCAAGCTTAGTGAATTGGAAAAAAAAATATTTTCCATTTTTTTCTTCTTCATCTTCTCTAATTTTACTCTCTCAATAATTCTACTTCTTTAGCTTAATCATTTCACCAATGATTTCAATAATCATTACCCAAAATTAACCAAGAGGGTAGTTTAGGTATTAATATAAATATCTAGATAAGGGGTGACCTAGATTTACTTCTAAATGTCTTACTAAAAATAGAATCATGGTCCCCAAAAAAAACCATGGTCTCCAAAAAATCATTCCAACATAAAACAAAATTTTATAAAAACCCATCCCCTTAGAAGCCGAGACGGTTACCCAATTACACCCCAATCTCAATCCCCACCAAACCCTAATTTTGGAAAAACCCTAACTACCAAAATGAGGTAGTGCTGCCATCACCACCTTCATGGACTCTCCAATCTCTTATTTCCTAAGTGTAATGCTGCTTGATAACTTGAAGGTCATATTATTAAAAATTCTACCAAATCCAAGGTGTCATTTATAAAAGGATCTTTTTTAGGGAATTATCTTGCTTTCAAAATTCTAACCCCCACATAGCTTGTGGTTTACTTAGCATTCTCATGTTAATTTGCTGAATATAGCTAGCCAAAACATCCGTCCCTCTTTTGGTTGCATGCATAAGTCCAGGATTTTGGATACCAAACTCTTTTTTTCTTTTTCCAGAGTAGTTTCTCTAGATTCTGTTAATTATATCACGAGTTTTGTTAGAGAGGAGAAATACCCATTTGATAATGAGTAGTAGTGCGTGAAGAAGCCGGAATTTGTGTTGTTATGGCTGCTTAGAAATGCTTTAGACCAAAGGATGCACGCCTTTTGATCGAGGCTTGGCGGCGCAGACTATTTTTTTGGATTATTTGAGTTTTCTCGAGGGAGCAAATTAAAACTCAATTTGCTTATTTTTCTGTTTTGTCTACGACTTAGATTTCCCAGCAACATAATGTTTGTATTGATTTATTTTGATAATTTTCTAGCGTTTCTTGTTCGATATCTTAGTCATTATTTCGATCGTAAATCGCCATCATTCACAATGATTTCATTTACCCTGTGCTGTTGTAAAGCAATTCGAATTCTTATTTGTTTCTCATCCTAGAACGGATTAGTATTTCATGTTTTTTATCATCGTCTTCGGTGACAGAGGCAAGTGGAGACAAATGGGAATGGGATCTACGAATCCCATTTCATTTTGAAATTCAACTAATTTAACCTTAAGATTTTATAATTTACATACCTTACGGGGGTAAATATGTATTATAAAATTGAAAATTATATTTTTATGGGATCAAAATTATAAAACTCAATAAAAATACATTAAATGTATTAAATTAAAAAAAAACAATTAAATTACTATGTAATATAATGTAATCAAAATATTATATTTGACTTAGTTGATACTAAAAAATAATTAAAATGCTAACAAAAAAATCGGACGGCCTTCGGCCCCATTCCTACCGATATGCTTATTGTATGAATTTATCCCCACTGGAGAAAATATTTGGCTACCTCACTGTTCGTCTTGCTTTGTTTTTTGGGTCGTGTGTTTAAGTTTCTTTCTCCCATTAAGTACATTGATTGGGTAATCTATGTGTAGTATCCATTGATTATATCTGATAGTTTTATCCTGGACATAAATGCATCGTTGAGTCATTAGCATCACTCTTTTGAGAGACTTTTGAGAGGTGTCCATGCAATATTGTATTAGCATCGTATCTTTTGCTTTATTTTCGGTAGTATCAATTCATTTGTATTTGCTCTTTTTCATGAATCCTATTTGTAGGCATACAAATTAATTATCATACCTAGAGTGGGGTGATAAGGGGTAACCACAAAGATAGTTTTTTATTAATTAGGAACCTATCAAAATTTTGCTAGGCTATCCACCAAAATTTTGTATGAACCTCTAATGAATTAATAAAAAAAAAAGAAAAACTTAATTTTAAAACTTAAAATCATAAAATTTGTTAGAGCATTGCTCGGTCGAACTCACAAGTGTTGCAATTTCAAGCTTGTTGTCAAATTTAGTTGTCAAAACTATATCTTGATATCTAGTCTACAATTAGTTAAGTATCGGACTAGGATATAAATGTAGTTTAAAAACAGTGGATCACGACAGTCATCATTGCGTTCTACCGTTTGAAGGCGAAGATCAACCGAATCTTTTGGATAATTTCATCAACAGAAGGTAAGTGAAGACTGTACCATCTATATGCCAAGTTATATTCACTTTTCTATCATTTGAGACGATGTCGCATAACTAATTTGACTAGTACACATAGGAAAGAATTTCGAGTCAAGTTTGTCATGATAATTTCTCGAAATATAATGGTTAAGCTTAATGAACATTTGTTCATACTTGATGAATTTCGGTTAAGGACAATTTATTTTTTGGAATCAAAATCATGATTCAAATTTATCATTCAGAAATAGGCTGGAACAATGATATGTGTCATTGATGTTATTCAGGATTGTTTCAAATCGACTTAGAGAAATATAGAACTACCATTGATTCGGATACAAGAAAGTGGTATTAGTCTTACAAACCGGGGAAAAAAATTATATGTCTGAACCCGTATTACATGTACTTGTACACGTAGCGGAGTATCTATACATATCGACTTACAGATTAGTGATATGCATATTCTTATGCATATCATATGAAAATCTGTGTGACTCGTGAACCGGATCGGTATGCATAATCGTATGCAAACCATAGTGGTTACGGAACCGAGGTGAGTATCCAAACCGGTATGCAAACTTAAACAGTTATGTGTTCCTGAACTGGATAGCGTTTTAGTTTTGTGAACTCCGGAACCGGCGACAGTTCTAAAGTTTCCAAACCGATACGCAAACCTTAGAAGTTTTGTGAACTCCGGATCTTAGATTTGGTGGAAAGTTTGTAAACTGGTACGCAAACCTAAGAATATCTGTGAACTCCAGAACTTGGTTTTGGTTTAAAGTTTTAAAACCGGTATGCATACTGTGACTGAACCGACTCACGAACGACAATAGTATTTGTACCTTGTACACTTATATTTTCAAGTGTGTTAAAGTTATTTCTACGACATAATTAGCATTTGATTAATTCTCTATAAACACTAGACTTAATTGATCACATTTGTGACTAAGTGTCTTATGTGTTCATGAAAATGAAGGTTAAGCTTTTAAGTTCAAACCGTCAAGTTTCAACTAACCATGTTAAACATGATCTTTGTACACGGTTCGCTTATGGTCTCACCTAACCAGAGTGTATATATTGCTTATGCAAATTAGATTCAAAGATTCATCTAACGGTGGATATTGTTTGCTTGCTTCCAAAGCTATCTTAGCTTAAACCTAAAACAACCTATGCTTTGAATGTCTATAAAAGGGGAACCTCAAGAAAATGAGATCTTTGAATCCCGACACTACTTTTTAGTATGTCCTAGTTGTATATAGAGTCTTCCTTTCTAGAAACCCTTTTAGGGTTTAGCGACTACAAAGTCTAGAGCGAAGCCATGTCCAGTTATCTTTCCTTGATAACTCGAGTATCATGATCTTGATTGTTTGTAGAGCTTTTTCCGACGATCAAGATAGATATAAATCACCAAAGTTCTCTTCGTCTCAAACTTTGTTGATTCCACAAGTTTTATACTTGTGAGGTGAATAATAATCTAGGATGCACTTCGGGTTGCATATAAGTTCGGATTTTGAGAGCTAGACTTTTTCAAATTGCTATCGATTTCCATCACCTTGATCTTACGTTTGATTTTGATCATACGTTTCGATCATAATCAGGAAATCAATTATATAGGCTTAATATGAGGGAGGAAGATTTGGTTTAAAGTCTTCAATTGAGTTGAATCAACTCTTAGTTGGTGTGACGTCATCTAAGGGAATCAATTGCGTGGAGTCCTGCTGGGATTCAAGAGGCGTAAGGAGCGCGACTATACCTTAATTGGTGGGATATCTTTTAGGGATCAACTGCATTCCAGTCTGAAGTTAATTGGTAGTATGCTAGTGTCTGTAGCGTCTTAATAACGTTTGGTGTTCAATCTGGACCAGGTCCCAGGGTTTTTTCTGCATTTGCGGTTTCCTCGTTTACAAAACTTCTGGTGTCTGTGTTATTTCTTTTTCCGCATTATATTATTTATCTTTATAATTAAAATATCACAGGTTGTGCGTTGATCAATCATAGTAGAGACATCCGACCTAGTTTGTTGGATGCGACTTGATTGATTCTTGGACATTGGTCTTTGGTACCGTCCAAGTTATCTGCTTGTGATTAGATTCACGGATTTGATTATGTAAACATTCTAATCGCAAGAGATAGATATATAACTCTAAGATACTATTCCTTGATTGAGTTTTAGTCTCGGAGTTGTATTGAGTTTGTCCATACATATTTGCCAAAGAAAAAAGTGGTGGTGTATTTCGGTACCCCCGCGTTTTCAATTGGTATCAGAGCATGCAAACACGCTAAGACCTAATAAGTCTGTGTTTGAAGCAGTCTGACTATATGGACAAGAGTACGATCTCGATAAACGTACCTCCAGCATTTGATAACAAAAATTACTTATGGTGGAAAATTGATATGCGTTCCTTTTTACAAGCCCGGGACTTTGACACATGGAAACTTGTAGTTATTAGATACGATGAGCCGACAGTTATCAGAGACGGAAATACTGTTCCGAAACCATTAGGACAATATAATAAAACCGAGATAAGTGCCGCAAAACATAATTTTGACGGATTAAATGCTATTATCAACGCCATAAGCCCAGATCTTCAGCACCATGTGACATCGTGCACTAAGTCTAAAGATGCCTGAGATATCTTGGAAACCGTATTTAAAGAAGATACATCAGAAAAAAATTAGGCTTCAAAACCTAAATTCTGACTAGGAAAATCTTCGTATGGCTGATGAAGATTCATTTGATGAATTTAATCAAAAGGTGTCTGGAATTATTAATGCATGTTTTGCGTTAGGGAAGATTATTCCCCAAAAGGACATTGTGATGAAAATTCTCCGATCTCTACCAGCAAGAAACGAATCTAAGAAACATGCCATCATGGAAGGGAATAACCTTGATACAGTTTCCAGAAATACTCTTATTGGAAAGTTAATAATCTTTGATCATGAAATGGATTCCAAGGCTAGAAAGGATATTGCGCAAGGCACTGAAAAACACTAAAACTCTCAAAAGTGAAAGTGTAGACAACTTTGGAGATGATCTTGTTGATCCTGAACTTTCGGAAGAAGATATTGATAATTCAGTATCATTTATCACAAGACAGTTTAGAGAACTTCTTAGGAAGAGAAGTAAACGATTCTCCAGAGAAAAACCTCCAACGTCAGCTAATTAAGCCACATAATCGCATGTGTGTCAAAAAAAGAGATTATAATGATACTGACAATGAGGGTATGCCACAGTGCTTCAAGTGTAAAGAGTTCGGTCACTTTGCTAATGAGTGTCCAAATCATAAGAAATACATTGGCAACAAGAGTCTTGCTGCAACACTTGATGAACAAATGATCATTATGATTCCAAAGAGGAGATGGTTCAAGTGTAGCACTATTGGGAGAAATTATCAATTTTGATAATTATAACAATACTCATATCAATCTTGATAATTTTGATTACTCTCCATCAAAATCACTAGAGGATGTAATGGATTTTTCGTATAGTAATGAAAATTCTGTTAATGTTTCAGGTACTTTGTGTCTAGCTGCTAATGTTGATCCTGAATCAATCTCCGAATTGACATGTCCTTATTGTTTTGGTGAGGGTGATAGACTCACACAAAGTTTCAAGTACAAACATAAACTAAGGTATATCAATAAACTGCAACGGAGGGCTAGTCGTTTGGACAATGTGCTTAAACTTGTTCAAAAGTTCAATCCTGAGGTACTCAAAGTTAACTCTTCTTCTTCTAAAAGATTGATTGATTCTAAGGAAAAGGTAAAATCTCAGTTAAATAGAAGAGTCCGAACTAAATGTTCTTTATTGAAGGATATTAATGACGTGCAGGAATCTAGCAGTAAGCAACCTATCGCTCACCTCAACACAATTTAATTGTGTTGAAATATGCATCTTATCTCATGTGACCTTAGAAGAGATAAGAACTGTGCACATCAGAGCTTTGATCAAAATTTGAATATTATTGCTTGGATCTATGTCTCAAGTAATGGTATTTTAAATATTGATCCATGAAACCTATAGGAAGATAAAAATAACATTTTCATTCCACTTTAGGTTTTATGTACGCCAGTACGTGAATTTTTTATGATTCCGAAATCCTACATGGTAAATATCGATTTCTTCAAGACTCATATCTCTTTCACAAGAAGCTTCTCTTGTTGAGCATTATATTTGTGTAAAATCCATTTTTACGAATCATGGAGGCTCCAAGCAAAACATCTTCTCGTGAAACCTATGCTTCAATGGTTGTTGATACTTGTCCAACTAAAAAGGAAGAAGAGATGTCCTTTCCTTTTGTCTCATCTTTTAAGAGGAAAAGAAAGAATCAGAAGAAACCTAGAGCGGATTACTCCAATCAGAAAATGTTTGAAAATCTTCTTGTAGAATTTAAGAAAACCAAGAAGGAGGTGCAGGGACTAAAGAAGATTCTACAGAAATCTCTCAAACTACAAGAAGCTCTTGTCAATCAACAACCCACCAGGTTCGCAGGAACTAACTCTTTCATTTATGAGCTATATGTTCCTATGCCAGTTGTTGATAAGGAGTTTGGAGATGATAAAGAATTTTTCAACGATTTTAAATACTAGGAAATTTCTTGTAAGACTTTATTCTTATTTAGAGAAGGATAACTAGGTCTTGGTATAACATAAATTATTTTTACACAAAGCTATTTCCAACGTTTTTCATCTTGCATGTTTTTAGATTTATTTATTTAAATTCTAGAGTTGTTGGAAGATGAACTTGTAGTATTTAATCATTATTGGTTTAATTATTACAAAAGTCTTATGAAATATTTGTGCCTTTACGTTTTCGTGAATCAACTAATATTTCATATAGGCTCAGAATTTAAATCAATTATGTTTTTTATAAACAGAGAATAAAACAAACTCTTTGAGAATTTTTTCGTAGTAATGACACACTTTTGTGTTTTTCTGCTTGACACACTCCGTAAGATTTTCTTATGTTGAGTCATATCGATCAAATTATCTTTTGTCCGTAACTTGCGTAGATATTATTTTAATTCGATTTTGGGATACAAATCCATGTGATTTGTCAATGTCCAACAAAATCCTTCTTTTTATAAAGCAAGGTGCCAAGGTCACTCATATTGTTCTCTTGGGAATGACATCAAATGGGGGAGAGTTCTTAAATGAACTTGTGCTTAATTGTTATATCATTGTGGGGAGTGTGGCTATGGAATTTGAGAGGGGATCCTTATATATTTTTAATCTCCTCGATGAGTGCTAAGTATTTATTACCATGTGAGATCATATGAAAGTTGATATGAGGAGTTGCATTTTAACAATGTTATAATGTGGAATCTCAAAACTTCCTTAAGACTTGACATATCTTTTGATTGTATTCATTACGAACCCGCAATTTTCGTAACTTTGTTAATTCTATTGACAAAAAGGGGGAGAATTATTTAGTAGTTTCATACTACATACATATGGTTTACGTATCATTATGTAAGGGAGAGTGAATCAATATATAATCTATAGGTTTTACCTATTATGCAAAAGATGTAAGTATTGATTAAGGGGGAGAAACATATCACCATAGTATTACTTCAGAGTTGGGATACAATTGAACTTGGGAGAAAGTAATAATACTATGTTTCTATATAACGACGATTGAAAAAATTTGTTTTATAAAGTTGTTATCGCTATGGAATTGGTTCTTCAACAACAACGATGCTGAGTTGAACACGTTCAAAATCACTGGAGCTTGAAATTACAAAGAGTTCAAGGAGTTGAAGATGCCAAGGAAATCAATACATGTTGGATTCGAGAAGTTTTCGAAGCTTTATTTTTTATCCATATGTAATGATAGTTTTGTCACTAAAATTGACAAAAGGGGAGATTTTTAGAGCATTTCCCGGTCTAAATCACAAGTGATTCTATCTCAATCTTGTTGTCAAAACTATATCTTGATTTCTAGTCTACAATTAGTCAAGTCTCGGACTAGGATAAAAATGTAGTTGAGAAACAGTGGATCACGGAAGTCATCATTGTGTTCTATCGTATGAAGGCGAAGATCAACTGAAGCTTTTGGAGAACTTCATCAATAAAGGCTAAATGAAGACTGAACCACCTATATCTCAAGTTATATCCACTTTTTAATCATCTGAGACGATGTCGCATAACTAATTAGACCAGTATGCATAGACAAGAATTTCGAATTAAGTTTATCTTGATAATTTTTCGAAATAGAATGGCTAAGCTTAATAAACATTTGTTCATACTTGATGGATATCGTCTAAGGACAATTTATTATTCGGAATCAAAATCATGATTCAAGTTTATCATTCGGATATAGGCTGGAATAATGATATGTGTCATTGATGTTATTTAGGAATGTTTCGAATCGATTTAGAGAAATATAAAACTACTATTGATTCGGATACAAGACAGTGGTATCAGTCTTACAAACTGGGAAAACTGTTATATGTCTGAACCCGTATTACATGTACTTGAACACGTAGCGGAGTAGCTATACATATCGACCTACAGATTAGTGACTCGTGAACCGGTATTATATGTATATCATATGAAAATCTGTGTGACTCGCGAACCGAATTGTTATGCATATTTGTACGTAAACCATTCTTGAACTGTAGTTACGGAACCATGGTGAGTATCCATACCGATATGCAAGCTTAAACAATTCTGTGTTCCTGAACTCGGTAGCATTTCCAAACCGGTACACAAAATGATTTAGTTCTGTGAACTCCAGAACCGGCGTTCCAAACTGGTATGCAAACCTTAAAAGTTATGTGAACTCCAGAACTTAGGCTTGGTGGAAAGTTTGAAAATGGTACGCAAACCTAAAAAGTTATGTGAACTCTGGAACTTGTTTTTGGTTTAAAGTTCCCAAACCGATATGCGTACTACGACTGAACCGACTAACGAATGACAACGGTATTTGTACCTTGTACACCTACTAACCATTTTGATTATATTTTCAAGTGTGTTTATTATTTCTACGAGATAATTAGAATTTGATTAGTTCTCCATGAACACTAAACTTAATTGACCACATTTGTGACTTAGAGTTAATGTCTTATGCGTTCATGAAAATGAAGATTAAGCTTTTAAGTTCAAACCGGCAAGTTTCAACTATCCATGTTAAACATAATCTTTGTACACAGTTCGGTTATGGTCTCACCTAACCAGAGTGTATATATTGCTTATGTAAATTAGATTCAAAGATTTATCTAACGGTGGATATTGTTTGGTTGGTTCCAAACCTATCTTAGCTTAAACCTAAAGAAACTTATGCTTTGAATGTTTATAAAAGGGGAACCTCAAGCAACTTGGATTTTTAAATCCCGACATTACTTTTTAGTGTGTCCTATTTGTATCTAGAGTCGTCCTCTCCGGAAAACCTTTTAGGATTTAGCGACTACAGAGTCTTCATAGGGATTCGTGAAGCCAGGTACAGAGTGAAGTTCAGATGATAATTTGTTACCCGAACCTATGGGTATTCTTCATATACGAAGAACACCCTAGGTCGGCTGATAACTTGTCAGCAAAACCTAGGTATATTTTCAAAAAACATAGGTTCGGCTGACAAGTTATCAGCCGAGCCGTTTATCTGACCAGTAGATCTAGGTAAAAATTCGATTTTTGGATAAGTTCAACTTATAAAAAGGACATCTAACCTAACTATCTCAAAAAAGAATCCCTTTAAAACTAACATTATATAATCATTGATATTAATCACTAATCATTAATATTAGATTCTAATTATTATCATCAACACTAATGAAATAAGAGTATTATTATCATGATAAAAATACGATGATAAAGAGTTACTGATTTTACCAAATAGTGACTCTATTTTGTCACTACCTTGTATGCCTCAAAATAGGATTCTTCTTCATGGTTACATTCCTAACAAATGTAGCAATGTCCTCGACTAATATTGGAATTAACTGGGCCTGTCCAACCCCATTTATGAGAGCTATCAGCTATGAACCATATTTGGCTTTTGTAGGAACGGCAAGATGATTCGGTGCCTGATGCAATCATCAGAGGGTCAAGGTACCGAGGCTGACCTGTTTTAGAAGCAGCAAATATGGAATTAGGTAAACATGTGTTTACATAGAAGGAATTAGGTAAAACAATGACCTTGATGGTATAGCTAAAGGATTCTTTGCATGACATCACATCTTATTAGCGATAATATTTTCTGTTTCATTCGTAAAGATGATAACAAGGTTGCAGACGCTTTAGCCAAAAGAGCCAAAGCATCTACAACCATGATCACTTCTACAGATTCGCAATATCTCTATATCATCTAGTGTGTAGTGAAATGGCTGCAAATGAAGGTTCAATTTTGCAACAAGCGGCAGTGAGCAGTAGAACCTCCTACTAGCTTGTGTTCTCAGTGCAGTAGCACTTCCCACTACCTTCTATTCTCCAATCATGACGCAAAGGCAGTGCACATTCTTATTTGCAAGTGCAGTCATCCTGCCAACCTCGACTCCTTAGCTTTTAATACATTTGAGTTGTACATTAAGCGACCATCCACTATGGCCGTATTATGCAATGATTTGGTGCATATATTCAACGTTTTGTAAAATCTACAACATTATTAAGGAATCAATTGGTATGAAACATTATTAATCTAAACATTAACGTGATACTGCAAAATGAACCTAAAACAGTGTAATCTTTATACTGTACCCTATGAGGATGTATCAAAATTAACATTTATGGTGTCAATAAGGAACTGCCTTCCTTGACGAGAAGGAATATTGTTCCTCCGTCTCCCCTTGAGACGCGAAGTTCATCATCAAGATATGTCGTTAATAACCACGATTGCGCTTTGTCACCTGTGATGGGGATCTTTAATGGTGGTTGACTAGATATGGACTTGATGACAGACGCTGCAGTGTCTTGAATGGGTGTAATCAAACCCTTGAAAGGTGTGAAATCGATTTTCTGTCCAAGAAACTCTACGCTCTCCGGAAACTCAATGGAGTTGGTCAGTTGGGGTGTTCCAATGATTCCTTCCTCAAATTTTATCTGCAAAAGAAATGGAAGAAATAATCACTGAAACTAGATCGAAATAAACCTGAAGACAATTACTGCTGCCAATATTTTCTTATTTGTTTTAATGTAGCGTGGTTTGAACTGGCAACTAACCTGAAGACGTTTAGGACTCGTAACTTCAAATTTGGCATTGGTTGTCAATGAAGCGGTAGCCAACGGCCCAGCAAATACAACCGAATTCTGGACCGTTAAATTCTCAGCATCTATCGTCTGGGAAATCTCCTCCACCTTCACTAATGACAACGTTCCTCTCCCCAGCAACAGCAGCAACCCCGTGAACGATGTGTACCTGAAATGAAAAATCACATGACAAGCTTACTTCAAACCAGCATACCATTTTCTGGATTTCCAATTATCATAAAATCAAGGGAAAATCAACGAAATGAATTTACTTACTGCAGAATCCATTTTCCATTAAGAAGAGTCAAGTCTTGAGTTGGTTGATTTTTGGCTTCAAGTTGAGTAATGAGTTCAAGGATTTGAGCACTAGTTTCAGTACTTACTCTTAATCCACGATCAGTACCATAAAGTAAATCAACCAAATCCTTCTTCAAATTAGTAATTTCTTTATTCTTTGGTAACTCTGCAACTGCTGTTGCAATTCCTTCACTGACAATCTCTTCTAAAGGTTTAGGATCAGTCGTAACATCGTCGTTTTCTTTTGCTCGAATTTGAAACCCAAATCTGGAACGGTTTGAATTGTAGATAGAGAGATTTTGTGAGTGCTGATTAAGAAGCAATTTTTTTGATGAAATTCTGATTGAATTGATCTTTTGACCTAATTGAGGGTTTGGTTGTGAGGTTGGATAGATTGGATTGGTGAGACAGTGTTTTAGACACGTAATACCAGCCATTTTCTGTTTGATTTCGAATTTAGTCGGAGTTGCCAAAGACTGTCTGAATATTTGATGGCCGCGAAGCAAAAATGCTGGGTTGGGTGGAGTTGAAGAAAGTCGTTGATGAGAGAGTGAAAAATAAAGGACACAGATTTTAATTCGAAATAAGTCTCTGTTACAAAAATCTTGTTTGATGATTGTTTCGACACGTAAACGAGATGCTTGTCCTGGGGTGTGGCAGTGGGGAAGACCTTAAAGAATGTACTGGAAGATACTAATAGTGATCACCAAGGGACATCCCATGACAAATGGGTTTATTTTCAATCACATTTATGCTCTACTTGAGATTTTTTGCGAGCTCTTGTAGGGGTAAAATATCGTACACATAGTTATCATGCGAAGTGGTATCATTATAAAGGAGCGAACTACTTTCGCACGTAGCATATCCAAAATGACAGAATCAATGACGTCACAAATTTACGAGTAAAATGTGAGATTTGTGCGAAGTTCAAAGAACATGTGCGGGAAGATCCAATATAAGCGTGCGAGGACGTCGCACGCCAGATCCGAAAATAGGGGCTTTATTAGCTGTCCTCCACTATGTAAAACTCCTATATATGTGATCAACTACCACTGTGTTGAGAGAGATCTTTTTGGAGAGTTGAGATAAAACTTTAGGAGAGAGAAAGTTATTTGCTCCCCAAGTTAGGATTTTATCTTCTTTCTTTGTATTGATTTCTAAACTTAATAAAATTCTTCTAAGTGTTCTTCATAATGATTTCATAGTTTGCTCTATAAATTATCTAAGGGGTGTGGTTGTAGGATTTCCTGCAACTACATTTTGGCGCTAGAATACAGCTCGGAGAAGGGATTACACCTGCTTGTGATAGTCTTAAACTGATTTTTCGAAAAGTTCTTATTGTTCTTGTTTTTGTGAAAGATTTTGATTGCTTTCGCTGAATTTCAATCTTTAGGTTCACTCATTGAAAACGCAGTTTTCATTTAGGAAAAGCTTGTGAAAGGTTTTAATTTATAAAACGAATAGGTTGGTTAATTTTGTTTACGAATTTATAGAGTCATCCTAAAGATCGTAAGCTCTCTTTAGAAAAGTAAACTTTGCATCTGAAAGAAGATTTTCCTAGAGATATTTGGAAAAATTATTCATATTTCAAGGACAAACTAATCGAGGCTATCTGTAGATAAAAAGGGGAACGAATTGATGCGAAAAGCAAAGCAAACAAACATGTGTACGCAACAGGAAACGGACAAATCCACAAAAGTGATAAAGACCATCAGAGCGAAGAAAGGAAGCAGGCGCGTACAGTGTAATATGATAACAAAATCGGGTGTTGATGTCATGGATTTTCATGCAGGTATTACAGGGCAGATCCATAAACGTGATTATGAAGGAAGGAAGATCTTAACTGTCGAAAAGATGTCACTCCTGCACGAACGGCAAAAACAGAATATCATATTCGAAGCGGACGATATACCACAAAGAAGCTGGGGGCGAACATATCCATTGATAGTAACTATACCTGGACGAAAGGTGGAGAAGGATAAAGATGCGAAAGACTCAGAGGGATGGGCGGTCGAAAGAACTTTGATAGATACCGGGAGCTCAGTCGACATCTTGTTTTATCGCACATTCAAGGATATGGGATATAACGACACGTACTTAATGCCATCTACATACAACATCCATGGTTTCAACAAAGCAATAACAAAACCAAAAGGGGAGGTAATTATAAATATGCCGCTAGGAGAGATAGAAATGCAGGTAACACTGTGCGTAGTGGATGTAGAGTCACCGTACAACATGCTCCTGGGGAGACCATGGTTGCATGGTATAAAAAGCGTAGCGTCAACCTTACATCAATGCATACGTTTCCCAATGCCGAGCGGAATAGGATAAATTGGAGGCGACACAGAAAGAGCAAAAGCATGTAACTAATTAGATGTTAAGAACTATGAAGGAAGAGCAAAAAGGCGAAAGGATAGATGGAGAAAGGCAAAGCAGTTGAAGAAAGAAGAAGAATTCAGAGTATACCTGGTGCGAGCAAAAGAAGGTAAGGGAATACCGAGCGAGATTCCAAATGATGAAAACGCACCATCAAAGGAGATCAAACATCCATCCCCGTTGGGTGAACCAAAGGCGAACTTCGTTGCAGCCGAACCAACTAAGGAAGTAAACATAGGAACGGAAGAGGAGCCTAATATGATAATGATAAGAACCGGGATGGGAGAAGAAGAGTAAGAAAAAACAATTAACCTTATGAGGAAATATAACGATGTCTTCGCATGGGACATGGACGAAATGCCAAGTATAGACTCTGATGTCGCATGTCATAGGTTAGATATCAGGAAGGACGTGCGACCACTCAAGCAAAGAATAAGGAAGATAACAACAACATATCACCCGCAAATAGAAGATGAGTTGCAGAATATGCTAGACGCAGGGATAATCTGACCAGCCAAGTATCCCGAATGGATAGAAAACATGGTGGTGGTGCCAAAAAAGAACAATGGGATAAGGATCTGCATCGATTTCAGCGACCTGAACAAAGCTTGTCCAAAGGACAATTTTCCATTACCGGATATACCACAGATGGTAGAGGCAGCATCAGGAAATGGAAGGTTGTCACTAATGGATGGGTATAAAGGTTACAATCAAATACCATTGGCCGAAGAGGACCAAGAACACACAGCTTTCTTCGTACCAAGAGGATTATACTGTTACACCAGAATGCCTTTTGGTTTAAAAAATGCAGGTGCTACATATCAAAGGATGGTGGAAAAGATATTCGCAAAGTGGATCCACAAGACCTTAGAAGTGTACGTGGATGACATGCCAGTAAAGAGAAAGCAGGCCGAAGATCATGTAGACCATTTAGAAGAGATATTTGAGCAAATGCGGCAATACAAAATGAAGATAAATCCTGCGAAATGCATCTTTGGAGTGGCATCAGGGAAATTCCTAGGATATATTGTATCAAAGGAAGGAATACAGGTAGATCCGAAGAAGGTGCAAGCAGTTCGCAACATGCCAACACCAGCAACATTGAAGGATGTGCAGAAGTTGAACAGACTATTAGCTTCATTGGGACGATTTATCTCGCGCTCCTCAGATAAATGCAAGCAATTATTCAAAATTCTAAAGAAGGGAGCCAAATTTGAATGGGCAGATGAATGAGAAAAGGCGCTACAAAGCATAAAGGATTATTTAATGAATGTGTCTATTTTGCAGAAAGCTGAACCAGGGGAGGAATTATTATTATAATTAGCTTCAACACCGCATGCATTAAGTGTCGTATTACTTCGCTTAGATGGAGGATTATAAAAGCCAATTTATTACATAAGCAAAACATACAATGCAACATAGAAAAATTATGCGAAGATCGAGAGGCTCATCCTCGCACTGGTTTATGCAACTCAAAAACTTCGCACGTACTTTCAGGCTCATAAGATCAGAGTCCTTACAAAAATTCCAATTGAATCTGTAATGAAGAATTTGAAAAGATCTGGAAGAATAGAAAGATGGAATGCACAAGTGGGGCAATTCGAAGTCAAGTATGAGATTTTATCCTCACTAAAATCGCAAGTCATTGCGGATTTCTTAGCAGAGTCCCCTCGGAGGAAGATGAGGGTGTAAAAGATATGATGGAGGCGGATGAAGATCTGGGAAACCCTCAAAATCTGTTAAGAGAGAAAAATTCAAAAAGGTTGGAGATATTAGTCGATGGATCTGTAAATGGAGAAGGAAATAACATAGGAATAGTGATTATCTCACCCTTAGGAGCGAGAATGGCATATTCATTCAGATTGGAATTCACATCCACCAATAACTAAACAGAGTATAAAGGAGTAATACATGCATTGCGGTTGGCAGTATAAATGGAGCTAGATGATGTCAGAATAACTATTGACTCACAATTGATGATCCGCCAAATACTGGGAATATACAGCACGAATGAGCCATCACTACAGAAATATAAGCTACTCGCAGAGGAACTATCAGCAAAAATAAAGAACATAGAATGGAGACACATATGCAGAAAATACAACAGATTCGTAGATGCTTTAGCATTCCTCGCATCAATGCTGGTGGATCCCAACGCTCGATATATAAAGATTACAACACTTTGTTTCCCATCAATCAAAAAAGAAGAAGAGGCAGACATAATGATGGTGGAAAGCAAAGAAGGAGGAAAGAATGATAACGAAGAGGATTGGATATCACAACTTCATTCATACTTGGATAAGGTATAAGTACCAAGGAACAAATTATAAGCTCACAAGTTAAAAAGCCGCATTATAACCTACGAGTTAAGAGAAGGAGTACTTTATCGTAGATCATTCCTCGGGCCCTCTCTCAGATGCTTGACGCGAAAAGAAGGAATGAAAAATACTCAAGTCAATAAACTATGGAGATGCAGGAAACCATAGTGGGGGAAGGTCATTCGCATACAAAACAAAAATGCAAGGATATTATTGGCCTTATATGCATGAGGATGTGAAAGAAGTATCTAGGCGATGTGAAGAATGTCAAAGACATGGAAAAAGAATACACGCACCAGGAGCGAACTTAAATTCGTCAACAAGTGTTTGGCCATTCGGGAAGTGGGGCTTAGACATCGTGGGTCCATTCATACCAAGATCAGTCCAAAAAAGATATCTAATTGTCGCAACGGATTACTTCACAAAATGGTCAGAGGCGAAGGCAGTTCAACATATACGCAATAAGGATATCTTCACTTTCATATTTGAGAATATCATTTGCAGATTTGGAATCCCTATGCAGCTGGTGTCTGACAACGGAAAGCAATTCGATGGCGAGAACATAGAAATGTTGTTAAATGCTTTCAAAATCCATATTGGAAAATCAACCTCATTATATCCGCAGAGTAATGTCCATGCAGAGGCAATAAACAAGACGTCCGCGGATACACTAAAGAAGAGGTTGGAGGGGCAAAATAAAGGATGGTGCGAGCAGATCCACAATGTATTATGGGCGTATCGAACAACACGGAGGGAAGCAACAGGAATGTCACCATTCTTTTTAACATATGGAGTATAAGCTGTATTAACAACCGAAGTCATCATACCAAAAACAAAGAAAGAAGCTTGGGAAAAGAATCTAAATACAGACTTGATACTGGACAAATTGGATGACTTGGAGGAAAACAGAGAGGTCGCTTTAAAACACATGGAAAATTATCACAAGAGACTGGCAAGAGAGTACAACAAGCGTGTCAAACAAAGGGAATTTCAACCGGGAGAGCTGGTGTTGAGAGAAATACCGTCTTATGAAAAGGGAGGAGATGGAAAGATGGAGAATAAATGGGATGAACCGTATATAGTAAAGAGAATTGTGGGAAGTGGAGCTTACGAGTTAATGGATAAGGACGGAAAGAACACGGGGCGAAAACTTGATCATCCATGGAATACAATATATCTCAAAAGTATTATCCATAGGGCATTTAGTAAACTGATATGTGCGAAAGAAGAAAAAGCAAGATCACAATGTATGTGCGAAGATATGATTAAAAATAAAAATTTCCCCTTCTTCAAAATGATGATCCATAAAAATATACAAGCAGAAGAACGAGGCAACGATAAGACCTCATGAATAAGACCTCAATATGGGGCAACAAAATTTAAAACCTCTAACTGGGGAGGCTAGGTATCCAATTATGGCGTGCACCTAGTTCGCACTTGTGCAAGAGGCAATATAAATAAGCCCTAACGCGCGTCATAATTGGGGAAAACCTAGTAATGCATGGCTCGGGCGGAAGCCATACCAACCCTAGAACCTGAGTCATGGATATTGGGGGGCGAAATAAAATCCCATCCGGTGGAGACTCCTTAGTCGTAAGACTAAGGTACTAAGTTCTCTATCGTGGAGTGTAGAAACTCGATCAGGGCGCCGGGATACACGGTTGAGCAAAGGGTGTCGGGGGCGTCAGGAGCGTACCTCGCCGCTCTTGGCAAGTCCTGGCTATGATACACTCGGTCCTCAAGAAACCCCACTTAGGGTTTGGTCTCGTAACCATAAGCCACATCGGCTGAGGAATAAGAGGCCGAAAAAACAACTGATTGTTGCATCACTGGATGGGAAGAGCCTTGATCGCTGTCGTAGGCGTCAAAAATAATTACACTTTCTTACTACTCAAAATATATTATGAAGCAATGGCAAGAAAGGATCGTTCCCACAGAGAGTTCTTAGATTTTCAAATTGTTCGGTTTCCTATATAAACAAGGGGGGATTTTTCTGATTTTTGTAACTAAACAAAACTAAAAGCAAACAAAGGAATAAAGCATGCGAATCAATAAGATGAAGATATTGGTCAAGGATCAGTTTTCATTCACAAACATGTATTCGAAACAATAATTAGAATTGATATTTAATCTCAACTTTTATCAAAAGCCCTAGGATACCTTGATCGCAAGAATATCCCGTTAATTTCCTCTTGTCATCAAAAAACACATTAAAAAGATGTGAGTATGAGTTCTATCTAAGAGAATAACCTAACGTGTAAAAGCACTAATCAAGTTTAATTCCCTAGATGCATTAAGTTCTATGAAATCAGGCCAATCAAAGTAATCGAACGTGTAAAAGAACTAATCCGATTTAACAAAGGTTATGACTCACTTGTGACTACTAGGATGTATCACTACAAGCAATACTCACAATTATGCTACTTGTAATCAGGAATTTATTACTTTTGCATATAACAAATCCTAATCTAGCAGTGGAGATGAAACAGACTCAATCAATTCTAGACTCGACCAAACGAGCATTCAAATCATAAAACAATATCAATAGTGAATCATAAGCGATAAAACATGGAGACAAAACTAATTTATTGCATAAAAATCATGTTTGGAATTCCAACTTATTCCTTAACCAAGAGAAAACTAGGTAAACATCATAATGGAGTTCATAACAAGAAGGAGAGAAAATTTCCCTTTTATACTTTCTTCCTTTTTTCCGAATTCTAAACATATCCCACCGCATGGCTAACTGTTGCTTCTGCTACAAAGTCGAGCCCACATATGAGAGCCCAAATCCATTTGAGTAAGCTTCTGGATCGGTGAGTCAACTGAGTTAACTCGCCTGGATGAAATCCAGGCAGAGTTCTGTCTGTTTCTGGCATGTTCCCGGCCATTCTGGCCATTCTTTTCCTTCCCTGCACAACATTCATACACACAACATTCATGCATTCACAGGTCATTCAAACACTGCAGTTCCAGTTCATGTCAAGCTGCAATGTATCATACACATCACCAAATCCTTTTCCTCTTCCAATTCGCAGCTCAGCCAATTGATCAGCACACCTCCCGCGACAAACTCAAGCTAACTGCAATTCCACTGAGTTGTTGCAATACCCAGCTTCCAATCTCATCTAACACTTCATTGCATTGCAGCATTACTAGAAGACACTGCAACCATTCAATCCACCAATTCAGTCACCAACAGCTATAGTTGTTTCCTGCAACTGCAGCTCAGTCACAGCTTCGGCATCCAAAAACACCAGTTTGCAGCTTCATTACCAGCCACAACCTCAGTCTGCAGCAATGCAATTTGGATCACAGCTCCAACTTCTGTTTCAATACCACCTCCATAGCTATCAGCTGCAACAACAAATAACTCACTGTAGTAACACAACCATTGCCCCTGCCATGACTCCTTGTTGCTGTAACAACCATCTCATCACCACCAAGCTAGCAGCATCATCTCATAGCTCAAGCCATACCACCATTCTTTTCCATTCAATCGTTCCCTGTAGCTCCAGCTGCAACAATTCATCACAAGCCATAGTAACTGCACCTGTAATTATTCAGGATCTCAATCCCTGTTTCAGCTGACCTGCAATCATATCAAACTAAATATACATCTAGATTCCTTCTTGAGCCAACACACAACAACAACATCTCCACTAGATCAACATCAGTACAGTACCAACAAGTCCATCTGCAACTGCAATTCCATTTCAGATCCATCCATTTTATCTCCAATTGCAACACAATCTCAATCCAACAAATCCTAGCTGAATCTCCTTCTTACTTACTTAGAACTCGATTTTAAACCGAACCCATCTCTTGATTCATTACCAAAAACCCATTAACAACAACACTCTTGATTTCTTGGCTCAAGACTGAATTAAGCCAGAACCCACTCTTCCTTTATATCCTCTCGCCATTAACAGCAGCATCCACTACTGGTCACTTCAGGCATCTCGGCTTCAGAAATTCTTCTTAACCTTCACTAAAGAACAACATAAACCCAAACTTTCTATCTATTGAGCTTCAAACTCATAACAGATTCAAACCCTAGGTTCAGTTCTTCCAATCGAGCCATAAAACCATCACATCAAATTCATTTTCTTCACTGTTTTTACAAATTAACACAAACCCAAGCTCTTAATTTTTCTATTCAACTCAAATACAGAAAAACCATAACCTGAAGGTGAATCGATGGCAGTAATTTCATTATTTCCTTTCTCTGATCTCTAATTCAAAATCAGTTCCAATTTCATACCCAGCTTCACCCTGATGATCTCGAACAACAATCCTTGATTTCCCTGTTGATTCCTCTTTTCCTTTCTCCCAGTAACGGTGCCGCCATCACGTACAAGATGAGAAGGAGAGATACAATAATGATGAGAGAAATGATATCTCTCTGAATTATAGGTGCAAATAATGAGTGAAATTATTCAAGGCACCCACTGCTCAGATGTGGGCCACCTGAGGTCATATATGGATTGTCGGTTTCGGGGAACCGACTGCCTATTCGCTTCCTTGCTCAACTGTGGCTAGCTTCACTTACCTGTGAATTGATCTTTTCGATACTTTCCGCTCCAAATGAACGTTTTCTTCTTCAACGAATCTTCTACCAACATCAGCCGTCTTTTACTTCTCAGATCCACTTCTTCTCTTCAATTTCTATTCATCACTAAAGTTGTCATGATTTTCAGAAAATGAATTTATATCACTAAAGCCGACATGCTTTTCAGACAGAGATGAAGAAATAAAAGCAAATAATGAGAAATAATCTGCCTCCGACAGCAGTTGCACTTTTAAGCGACGTTTCTTCTTCTTTTGTTCCAGATGACTCCAAAGTACCTAAACACTCAAAAGCAAATATAAGATACATAATTTACAAGAAAACTAAGCAAAGAAAGCATAGACAATAAATAAATATTAAGGTGTTTTAGACACCTATCAAGCCCACCCTAACCCAGTAGGGGTACACTTCCTTGAAAGGGCAATCAGAGGAATATAAGGACGACACCCTCCATTAGGGAGCTGAATTGTGTCAAAGACGTTAATATCACAAGGATTTTACTCACGGGAGTAATTATACTTGTCGTATTGACGCATTAATACATTTTGCAGAGGAAATAATACGAAAGATGATAAGGTAGGGTCAATAGGTCGATACGCGAAAACGTAAAGACATCATGCGGCTCTATCGCATGGCCAAAGTAATATCCTGAGGCAAAGATAAGTCCTATTAACAAGAGAGTATGATTAATACCTCTACCTAGGGAGGCTCAATAAGACCTCATTATCAAACCCCAAAAGACCTAAGTAAGCGCACATATGATTTTATTTAAAAAAAAGAGTTTATACTCGCATAAAAACCTTTTCTTTCTTTAATATTCGCATAAACCATGTTTAATATTCGCGTAAAACATGTTTAATATTCGCATAAACTCTTCTTTCTTAAGTGGACTTTTCTTTTTTAGCTGATATTTCGCAGAGAAACAAATGGGATACAATAAATAAGTTATGAAAAAATTATTATCTAAAATGCGAATAACAGAGGCAAGTGTGGGAATTACAAAAAGAAGGTATTATTCGCATAATTAGAAAATAAATTTGCATAGAAACAAACTTGTTCTTCTTTAAATGTGCAGCAAATACAGGTAAAATGGAATCCAAACATACAAAAGGGAAAGGAAACTAAGGATAATACTTAGAAACTTCTTCAAGCGAGTCAACAGCTTCAGTACCAGCCTCAGCCTCAGTAGAAGGAATGGTACTTGGAATAGAAGTCTTAGCAGGAACTTCAACATGAGGAACTACTTGAGCTTCAACAAAGAGAATAGTTTCAGAATTCGACGCATCAGGAAGATCATCACCAGATTCATTCCCCTTGGGATGATCTTCGGGAAGAGGGATTTCCTCGTCACAACTGTCATAATCATAATCACTATCAGGTTGAGGAACGACCTCATTATCAGAAATATCAAGAGGGTACACTTCTTATAGAGGAAGCAAGTTGGAAATGCATATTTCATATGCGTAACATTTAGCCTTGAGATGATCTTCGCCTGTGACATCCTTCTAAGCGTTCCTGACGTAAATCTTCATCAAGTGCTCAAGGTATATGTATCTTCTCTCTGCCCTATCACGCGAAGCCGAAAGTGTGGAGGAACGGTCCCTAGAATTCTTGTGAGCCTTAGCCAAGTCAGAGCTTAACTTTTGAATAAGGAATTAGTTGGATTTCTCAGAAACTGCAAACACAAAGAATACCAAAATCAGCTCAGAAATAACAAAATCACACGAAAGAAACAGTATTCAAGGGAAGCTAAAAAATTAACTGAGGTAGTCAGCTTGATGTGACTACCTTCCATCTGGGAAAAGAAATACTGAGACAAGGCGAAACCACTATTTTTCATATTCTCCATATGTTTATCAAAGTCATCACCTATCAAGCCTTCAAGACGGGAGCGAATTTTCTTCTCATCTTGAGCGAGAGAGGAATTTTTCTTCTTTAATATGTCGTGCGAACTTCCCAATCGAGTGTGTTGTTCGCGAAGCTTATTCATTTCTACAGTCATCTTTATCTTTCTATTGATAATCTTCTTATTTTCCAAGGACACTTTCTTCATATCTCTGTCATATTGGTTCCTCAGAGCGCGAAGAGATTCCCCCTGCTCGGTACAAGTTCGCCTAAGAGAAAGGTATTGCTGAGTAAAATTCTCCTTCTCACTATCGAAGGATTGTTTTTCTTCCGTAAGGGTTTGATTTCCTCTGATAGAGTTTTATTCCTTAAGTCACCAGTATATAACAATCTAGAAAGATTGGATACTTGGGAATTTTGGAAGTCATTCTGGGTACTAAGGCCATGATTCTCACTTTTCAAATTATCAATTTGATCAAGTAAATAGGAGTGATTATTAATCAATTGATTTAACTGATGCTGCAACTCTTTATTCTTCGCACAAACATCCTCAACAGAGTGTTGGTACTCAAATCTTTCCATGACTCGCTTTTGGTTTATATCTTTATATTCGCACGAGCAGAGGAAAAGGGGAAAAAAAATAAACGCGAAGGAATACATGCGATAAAACTTAAAGACGGAGCAAAACGTGATAAAGTCATAAAATAACCAAATAGTAAAGAGGCATACCTTTGATCTCTTGGTTCTTGCTGCAAAGTTTCTCAGATAAGACTTCTCCAGCGTGAAGATCAGCTTTCAACTTGGCGTTCCGATGAGTAAGTTCTCGAATGATAGAACTAGATTCAGAAAAACCTTCAGCTTGAATAAAGCGGCGCCGAGACTCCAGACATTCAAAAGCAGCACTAACTGAGGGATCCAGTTGAGCGAAGATCTCACTCTTAGCTAATTTATCTGGAGGAGAATCGCCCAATAACTTAACAAGAGATTCGCACAGGCGAAGTTGAGATTGATCATTAGAAGATGAACGTGCGAGTTGGAAAATATCAAGAAGAGGCCTTGTTCCCGAGCTAGCCACATTATAAGCACATGCTCCAGGCATGATAGTTCTCGCTTGAGGTGAAGCATCTTTGTGAAGAGGAGAAGTGGTACATACAGTATTATGGAAGAAATAGCAGTGGCAGTGCTCGAAGGAGAGGAGGTAGGATAATCTGCAGGTGCGGGAATAGTTGAAGAGGCAGAAATGGGCATATCTTGCAGAAATGAAATGACCTCCTCAGCAGAAAAGGTGATGGCCTGAGTAGACGCAACCAAATCCTGAGAAGTGGAAATCATCCCTAAAGGGGAAGAGAGATTCGGAGAAGTGAACAAGATAAGATCCTTACAGGGATTCTGGACGGCATTATCTATAAAGGTGGAAGACGAAGAACATGTGATAGTGTTCGCTTGAGATGAAGTAGTAGATGGTGAAGATGTGGTAATATTTGCTTGATCAGAAGCGGTTGTATTCGCCCGAGTGAAAGGGGCAGTCCCACCAGAAGACACATGTTGTGTGGAACTAGGATTATTTTTGAAACTAGGAAGAACCATGTGAGTATCAATAGCAGGAGGTTGCTTGCTTATTCTAGGCTTCTTTTCTTTCTCTTTCGCGTCATCCTGCGAATAACAACGCAGATAAGAAACAGAGGCAACAATATTGTTTGAAAGAAATAAGGTGTTTCTTACTACCTTGTTATGCAAATCCTTCCTCTTGAGAGACTTGTCGTCTTTGGACCTTGAAGAATAATTAGGGTTTGGAACGGTGGAACGATATCCAGAGGAAGATTTGCTGCAACAATATCAGTATGAGAATTACCAATAGCAGTAGCAGAACAATAATGGCGATGCATGAAGAAAGGTAGCAGAGCAACAATGGCGGTGATAAATTACAAACAATATCAAAGACAAACCACATACACTACAGAGATAAAACAAACCTTTGTAAAGAATCCATGGAGTGCCAACACTAGCAGGAAGAAAGAAGATGAAGATTGAGAGGGGATGAAAAGTGAAAAAGTTTTGTGAAGAAAAAAGAGTGAAGAAAAGAAAATTCCTCTCTCCAACAAAGACTAAATAAGAAAAAAGGTGACCGGTTAAACCAGATGGGATATGAGACGTGTCGGTAAAAGGTGCATAGATAGGAACGTGTGAACAGGTACACTAAAAATCCGGATGCTTGTCGGTCAAAAAGAATACGAAAAGTTGGTAGGGTCGGCAAACGTTATTCAAGAGAGCGATGAGGTGGTAAAGAAGAATTTCTCTCATCGCTCTTTCTAGAATAAAGATCGCTAGACAAGAGGAAAAATGTAGGGGTAAAATATCACACACATAGTTATCATGCGAAGTGGTATCATTACAAAAGGATCGAATTACTTTCGCACGTAGCATATCCAAGATGACGGAACCAGTGACGTCATGAATTCACGAGTAAAGTGTGAGGTCTGTGCGAAGTTCAAAGAGCATGTGCGAGAAGATCCAATATAAGTGTGCGAGGACGTCGCATGCCAGATCCGAAAATAGGGGCTTTATTAGCCGTCCTCCACTATATAAAATTTCTATATATAGGACCAACTACCACTGTGTTGAGAGAGAGATCTTTTTGGAGAGTTAAGATAGAACTTTAGGAGAGAGAAAGTTATTTCTCCCCAAGTTAGGGTTTTATCTTCTTTCTTTGTATTGATTTCTAAACTTAATAAAATTCTTCTAAGTGTTCTTCATAATGATTTCATAATTTGCTCTATAGATTATCTAAGGGGTGTGGTTGTAGGATTTCCTGCAACTACATCTCTCGTGGACGCGCTACTGCGCTTTCATGGCAATTGTAAGCAGCCCTTCTTGCCCGATTACCGACGAAAACTCTATGAAACGAAGTCCGTATTCCTAGTTTCTTCGCTTCCAGCAAATTTTTTATTTTCTTTCGAAAGAAGGCGCATGGAATACTTTTATTAATTGGGATACAGGAAAAAGACAAAAACGGGATTTAAATAGTAAATCAAGGTCACCCCCTATCCGGATAGTTTATATAATTCCTAATATGTCCCTTACTAATTATGTTTAGTTAGTGGTTAAATATATTTAGTTAAATTAATAGATTAGTTTGATAGTCATTAGAATAAATCATTATCATTGAATTTTTTGATGCAACAACATCACATCAAGATATTTATGATCATGAAGGTTTAGGTGAAGAACCAACCTAGGAAAGTAAACAAGATGAACATATAAGTGCTCCAATTACTCATATATATGTATTAATGTATTGAAATTTGATTTTTTTCATTGAATTCGCCATTGTTGCGCCTGAAAAACTCAGTGCCGGCATGGTAAAAGTATGAATATTATGACGTCAGGGACCAAATCGGCATGGTATTCATACTTTCACTATGCTGATACACAATATCCCCCAATTATGAAATTTTAAGTACACTACCGGCATATAAAGATCATTATCGAGCATGCCGGCATATGATGTAAGGTTTTCTGTATGTTTTTGTCCTAAAATAGGCACGGTACACATAGAAATCGACCATGACGACACAAACAAATTTTGGGACAGACTTTCTGAGCTATCAGGATATCGGCATGGTATTCATCCTAAAAACCATGCCGGCACAAGATATCGACATGGTATTCATCCTAAAAGCCATACCGTCACAAGGTATTGATATGGTATTCATCCTAAAAGCCATGCTGGCACTAGATATCGGCATAGTATTGATGAATACCATGCTGGTATTAACTGAAACTGAAAATTTACAGTTGCAATTTTTGATTCTTAACATAAACGAATTCTTTTAAAACAAATTGATAATTAGGTTTCTTTCAAGGAGGTATATTTATACAATAAATTAATCGCCAAAGAAATTTTTGATACAACGATGAAATCGTGTTGAAATCGATGATGAAGAAAATGAAAATCAAAGAGAGGAACCGGTAGAGAGGGAGAAGAGAAGAGAAGGAAGAGAGAAGGAGAAGAGCAGAAGAAAAGAAGTTAAAATACTAAAGGGTATTTTAGTATTTCCATGCCCAAAAATCAACCCTTAGCAGGAACTATTGGATGGGGCTATTAATTCATATCCCCCAATTAATAAAAGTATCCTCAATTGCGCGTTCTTTCAAAATCCCTATTGCTAATTTCTTCACTTCCAGCAAAACTTTTGTTCGATTTCCATAAACAAAAGAAAAAAAAAGGTAAGCCACAAAACCAAAAATCTCAAAATAAATAAATTTCATCATACATGAAAGATTATATTACAACACTTATTAGCGTTTAATAACAACGAAAAGTATAACACATAAGAGAGAAATTATCTAGTTATTTCTTTGATTATGTATTGTTCTCTAATTTTGTGCTTGTACGCATCGTGTAAAAGTGTCTCAGATATCCACAAAAAGCTCACAAAACCACCTAGCTTATATTATACAATATATTTACCCTAAAAGATCATATGTTTCACCAAAAAAACTCACACTTTTTATATTCAGTAATGCCTGCAACGTAATCATAGTAAACAATATTTCAACCACTCATTCCCAATACAGTTTCGCAAGCTATTTTTAACCATGTATATAGCTGAAAAAACTCGCTCAACTGTAGTTATAACAACAGGAAATATCAAAGACAATGTAATCAATATATAAAGACAACATAATTGATAAGCACACTAGAGGATACGCTTTATTTGTTTTCGTTTCAACCATTTTATGGGAAAACTTACTATTACCGTTTAATTCAAAAACAAATCATTACTGGAAAGTACATCAGCAAAAGAGGTGTCTAGTAGTCGTTTAAGAATCATGAGATCCCTTTCAGAAAAATCAGCAGGATATAGTTTAGCAAAATGAATTAATGCAACTTTTTCGAAGCTGAAATTTTTTCGCTTGGATTCAGATGTGACATACAAAGAAGTAAATCGGTGTTCGCGTTATCAAATTTGTCATTAAGCCTGCAATTTGCATATCAATGACTTCATAATTATGTAGATCTGTCACTTCATGTACATTACGACGTCGTTCTCTTCCAATTGGTACATATGAAGACATCATATCAAGAACTGAAATATTATTTTTAGCACAAAACATAGAAATATCATGAATAAGAGTATTCCATCCACCATCTTTCATTTTCTGTGGTTGATCTTTATATATCTTCGCCAAGTTCATAGTATTCACAATATCTTGATCAGTAAAGCGTATGCTCATTCACTTGCTTCACTAGTACTTCTCGACTTACAATCTCCCATGTATGAAATAGATGGAAACATCAAATTTAAACTCAACGGTGTATTTTAATGTGTACCCCAGCGTGTGTCAGAAGGTCTTTGTGGACGATTTCTTGATTCAATCCCGCATCTCTTAAACGTTCACGTTTTTCAACAAGTTCAACCACGCTAGCAAATTTTTTTCTCGAAGAACATCTATAAGTTTACATGAAGCAGAAACAATAGTAACAACTTTACTAACTACAATCAATAATAATGCATCATCACTTTGATTTTGAGAAACATGCACAAGTGCCAACTGGAGTTGATGCAATGAATGACTTCTATTGATGGGTTTTTCTTAATATGAGTGTTGTAGTCCGTTAGTTACACCTTGCATCTTACTTGCACCTTCATAACACTGCCCCATCAATCTCATTATATTTAAACAGTAATTGTGACCCTTGAATTCCTTAATGAAATCGCTATCGCTTGAAGGACATGAATGATGACAATGAACCTTTCAATAACACAACCTTTCTGGTTGACATAACGTATAACAACGGTCATTTTTTTTCTCACTGATACATCAAAAGACTCGCCAACCATAAAAATAAAAAAAAAACTTCAATATTGTCACGAATTGCATCCATAGTTTCCATTTCAGTTGCACTCACTATATCCTTTTGGATGTATGGTGAAGTTAATTTGAGGTTATCAGGAAAATTAATCAGACTTCACTCTTGATACTATCATTATGTTGAGATGTGTATTTAACAAGTTCAATAAAATTACCTTGATTACGTGAAGCATCGGATTCATCATGGCCATGAAAATCCAATCCTTTACATAAAAAAGAAAAATCGAATATAATCATTTTATGTGGTCATACAAGTCTTGTAACCTAATCTTTCTTGTTCCAGTGAATGGTTAAAGAAATCTAGAATGTGGTGAGATTACTGTAATAACCCGCGACTTTACATATACGTATCATTGTGAACAACACTCTTTTTTCCAACATGTTTGTCTAACTTTTCAAGTTATTTGCGATTTTAAGAAACCTGCATTCACCAAAACATCAGGAGTACCTTTACGCTTAACATAATTTCTAAAAAATAACATGACAAGTAAAATATTGCATCTTTAGAGATGTTATACTCTAACCAACTTCCATGTTTTAAAAATAAGCTTCATTAAATCGCCGAACTGTATCATTCTTTCCCCCATTAGCTTTTGTGGAAATAAATAATTCTTAGGTTGTGAAGGAACCACTTGCATGTGAGTTCTTCAGACTTTATTTTGATTGTTAATATATTGGATTTCTCATTGAAGTGTTTGTTTGAAGATTCCACATCGATAACTTATTTAAGACAGTGGAAGATACTTGCGAAATAAGAGTGGTAGGCCCGGAGAAGTGTATAAAATTAAGCGCAATAAAAACGGGGGCCTACAGTAATACCGCAAGTGCACGGTCGTCAGTTGTAGCTCGTGCAAGTACGGGTCGATCCACAGAGATCGGGAGTGTTTGGAGTGTTTCTAGCTATTTGGGTTCCTAAATTGCTGTTGGGCTTTGAATACCCTTTGAAATGGGTTGAACTGAGCTTGGGCTCAGTTGGTCTTTGAAGTGTAAATGGGCTTGTGATTGAAGTTGGCTTTGGCCTTATTCCTAAGAATGAACTGGGCGTAGTCTTTTGAGTTAGGCTTTTGGGTTAAGCCCACAGTTGACTGAATTGGGCTTTTAGCCTTAACCTAAACTGTGGTTGGGCCTTAATGAACTTGGGCTTTGGTATTAAACTTAGGCTTGGGCTCAGTTGTACAAACAATAGACAGTGGGCTTAGAACTGAGAACTAGGCCTTGAACTGGACTGATGGGCTTTTGCTTGGCTGCAGGCTTGGCAGCAACAACAGCAGCGGCAACACAGAGAAGGCACCAGCAGCAGCACAAGGCAAAGATGGAAGCAGCAGCAGGGGAAAGAAAAGGCAGCTGCAGCAACAGCAAAAGAAAGCAGCAACAGCAGGGTTGCAGGGAAGATGGGTTGCAGCAGCAGCTGCACAAGCAGTGCACAGCAGCACAAGGCCAAAAAAAGAAAGCAGAGCTGGCAGTGAAGCAAAAACAAATGAAGAAAAACAATGCAGCAGTGCAAGGCAAGTGAGAAAGAAAAGATGGCAGTGAACAAAACAGTGAAGACAATAAAGAAAACAAGCAGAGAACAATGCAAGAACTAAACAAAGCAAATACTAGACAGCAAAGAAAGATAACAAAACAAACCAAGGCCTAAGGCCAAGGGCAGGGATGTGGAGAAGCTAACAGAGAAAAGCTAAGGCAAGAATACAGGCAAACAAAAATGGAATGGCAAGATAATCAGCTTGCTATGAGCACTGATTTCTTCCATTGCACAATCAGCACATTGCATCCTAAGCATACAAAAGGAATGGCAAGATAATCAGCTTGCTATGAGCACTGATTTCTTCCATTACTCAATCAGTTCAATGCTTCAAAGGTAACTAGCCTAGCATACCATCACTTCATGATAATGAATTGAAACACAGTGAGCATTTAAACTAACAAAGGCACATTAAACAGAGTAAACACTTAACATGATTAACATTAACAGGAACATAACAGGAAATTAAAAGTATGCATATCAACAGGAACATAACAATCATGAACATAAATGAAATTGAACTGAAATTAAAAACATTAACAGGACATGAAAGTCCTGGATGCTGGCTATTCCAAGCATGGTCTTTACATCACACCCACAAGGCTATTTATAGTCCACAACACAATTAGGGTTCTACCAAAAACAATTCCCAAATTAAAAACAGTAGACTAGGGTTTGATTTCTTTACCTAATTTGATGTAGCAACATCAAATTGAACTCGACCCATTCTTCTATTTGTCCTCCTCTACCTCTCCATGCCTTCAATTTCACTCTAGCTTCACCTAATTCTCTACCATGTCTATCAATGCTTTTTCTCTATTTTCAAAACCCTAGACTAGGGGAAAACAGTGAAAAGAAGTGAGAGGCATGTTAGAGTGATAGGGGTTTCAATGTTGAGAAGGTGGGGAGTTGGTGGTAGCGGACATGGAGGTACGGCGGTGGTGGCAGTGGAGTTGGTTCTGCAAACAGGGAGGTGATGGAGGAGAGGGGCTCGACTGTTTTGGGAAGAAGGGGGGTGTTTGGTTAGGTGGTAAGGTTCGGTTACTAGGGTGTTAGGCGGCTTCATCAAATTGGAAGAACAGCGAGGATGAGCCGTGGGATGTGGAGCTGGTAGGTAGATCGGACGGTGATGCGGAGGCAAGCGAGGAGCGACCGTCGGATGAAGGGATACAACGAAACGAACGGTGCTAGATTAGGTTAGGTGCTGTAGTGTAAGGCGGGGATATCAAACTTTGATGAACAGCAAGGGAGCAACCGTTGGATTCAACTACCATCTAATCTGAAGGCTTGGAATTTCAGCGCTGTGGTGCTTGGCAGAGACTTCAGATTTTGATGCTCTATGAAGGAGCGACCGTCGGATGCTTCTGAGAACTGATCTGATGGCTGAGAACGGAGGCGTTTTTGTGTGTAGAAAATGAGGTTGTGCGCACCATTCTTCGCGGCTTCCTTGCGTGATTTCTCCCGGCTTTTCACTACTTTTCTGCTCTTTTCGCTCCGCGACTCATCCGAACTTTATTTATTACCTAAAAATGCAAAATTAATTAATAAAAATATTTATTCTTGAAAACAATGAGAATACAGAATATGGGATAAAATGTAGAATTAATGCACAAAAGATGAGTTAAAATGCCAACAAAAAGGGATAAATATACAATATTTGGCACTCATCAAATACCCCCAAACCTGAATTTTACTTGTCCTCAAGTAAAACAAAACTAAGGAAATCCTAACTATACCACTGTCGCTGGTCTCTCGAATGCATTTAGCGTATGCACTAAGCCTTTTAAACCACTAAGTGTCCCTAGTGGACGAGTTGAAGTCTCGTGAAGGTTTGCTTAGAACGTACCTACAAAGTTCTAGGTCAAAATATAAGCTCAGATTCCATCAAATGTGACATGTGCAAAACAGTTTAAGCTCACAGCAAAATGGAGATGTCAATCTAGCTATCGAAGGCACAATCCTAGCACTGATAACAAAAAAAAGACATGTGATAAGAGTGTAAAGTGTATCTACACATGTGTAAAGAAAGATCTGAAGTTATGACTACTAATCACCAAGAGATAGTTTCTCAGGCTAAGAACTGAGGTCGAAATCTAGCTAGCTGTCCGGACTTTACGAGAATTGTGAATGAGTTGGAGGTATTTCACAATTACTCGCGTTGTACATCAATGGCATACACCCTTCCTTGCTTATTACAAAAAAAACAACAAAGTAACTCTTTACATGACTCTTATTTACATTGACTACTCTCTTTTATTTTTGGAACAAGAGATGATGGAATTGATAAATACTTGAATTTTTTTTTTTTTTTTTTTTTTTTTTTTTTTTTTTTTTTTTTTTTTTTTTTTTTTTTTTTTTTTTTTTTTTTTTTTTTTTTTTTTTTTTTTTTTTTTTTTTTTTTTTTTTTTTTTTTTTTTTTTTTTTGAACAAGGAAACACTTTTGATACATATACAAAAGGAAACAAAAGATTACATGACACTTTGCAAGAGGTAGCCCTTTTTGATGCACCCAGTTAAATTCGATGGTTGTCTTTCTTAATGTAACCTCCACCTTCTATCCCAACCAACCAAAGAACAAGCTAGTCAAGTTTCGTTCAGTATTCTAAAGTGATTGGCAATCGTAACTTCCTATCAAACACCTTGAAGATCGAGGCCATACATGTATTGGTAGATCGTGCGCGTGCAAATTTCTTATCACTATGTGAATTGTGCTAGAATCAGGGTGCCTAAATATCTAGACTAAGACTCCTAATAAAAATACATATTTGCACAAGAGTCAACATTTTAAGGTAAATGAGCTCCATTTTTATGATTTTTCTAATTTTTTAATTTTTTTGAATTTGATTTTTCAATTTTTTTGGAATTTTTCAATTTTTTCAAAAAAGAAGAAGGAGTTCGTTTTCAATTATGGCAAATTATCATGGTATCTACTCTATACCCCCAAACCTAAACTAAACATTGTCCTCAATGTTTCAAAATATGGAAAGAATTAAAATGCAACATATGGAAAGGGACATGCTGAGTAGAGTAAAAGGAGAGAGAATACCCGATTTCGGCGAAAGCAGAATTAAAACTCCGTTATTCAAGGCAAAAATCCAACATATTTCAGCCGAGATCATATTGGATTAGCAAAATATATACAAAAGGAACAAAAGGGTTTTTAAGAAATTTTATCTACTGGATTATATACAAAAAAATCACCCATACACCAAAAGTCTAAAGAGTTGAGGATCAACCCAAAAGAAAAAGTGTAGAGACATGGAAAGTTTCAAAACACTAAAATTGGACTTAAATGGGAGAAAAATAAAACTTTTTTTTTTTTTTTTTTTTTTTAAGAAAATAAAATTTGGTTTTTGAATGGGAGCAAAAGAAAATTTTGTTTTTTTTTGTTTTTTTTTTTTTTAAAAGAAAATAAAATTTGGTTTTTGAATGGGAGCAAGCCCACTGTTTGTTTTGTGTTGCTTTGGCTCCGCTTGGTTGAAAACTTTTGGTGGAACTGAGTCCAAAATCTCGGCCTAGAATTTGGGTACTCGGCCCACTAACGAGTTCAACCAGCGTGATCGGTTACAAGCTCAGCTGGGTTTAAAAACCCAGAATACAAAATACAAGTCCAAATTAAACAAGCTCACAAAAATTAAATACAAGCCCACAAATTAAACAAACAAGCCCACAAATAAATTATTACAAACCCAACAGAAAATAAGAGAAGCCCAAAAATTGGCTTTAATATTACAAGCCCACAATTAAAAAATTGGAAGCCCACAATTCGGGTTCTCTTAAATGGGTTACCTTTTAAGCACAGCCCAGCTGCTCTGATATTGTTGCAAAAACCCAGTTGGGTTTTGGTTCTTTTCCTTGGTGGCGTCCCAGCAGAGGAAAAACAGGTTCAGATCAGCAGGTCCAACAGCAAATGAAGTGAAGCAGATGCAGATGCAAATGCTATGCAGTGAAATGCAAAATAGCTAAGAAAAACTACAAGAAAAACACAGCACCAATCCCCGGCAACGGCGCCAAAAACTTGGTAGGCCCGGAGAAGTGTATAAAATTAAGCGCAATAAAAACGGGGGCCTACAGTAATACCGCAAGTGCACGGTCGTCAGTTGTAGCTCGTGCAAGTACGGGTCGATCCACAGAGATCGGGAGTGTTTGGAGTGTTTCTAGCTATTTGGGTTCCTAAATTGCTGTTGGGCTTTGAATACCCTTTGAAATGGGTTGAACTGAGCTTGGGCTCAGTTGGTCTTTGAAGTGTAAATGGGCTTGTGATTGAAGTTGGCTTTGGCCTTATTCCTAAGAATGAACTGGGCGTAGTCTTTTGAGTTAGGCTTTTGGGTTAAGCCCACAGTTGACTGAATTGGGCTTTTAGCCTTAACCTAAACTGTGGTTGGGCCTTAATGAACTTGGGCTTTGGTCTTAAACTTAGGCTTGGGCTCAGTTGTACAAACAATAGACAGTGGGCTTAGAACTGAGAACTAGGCCTTGAACTGGATTGATGGGCTTTTGCTTGGCTGCAGGCTTGGCAGCAACAACAGCAGCGGCAACACAGAGAAGGCACCAGCAGCAGCACAAGGCAAAGATGGAAGCAGCAACAGGGGAAAGAAAAGGCAGCTGCAGCAACAACAAAAGAAAGCAGCAACAGCAGGGTTGCAGGGCAAATGGGTTGCAGCAGCAGCTGCACAAGCAGTGCACAGCAGCACAAGGCCAAAAAAAGAAAGCAGAGCTGGCAGTGAAGCAAAAACAAATGAAGAAAAACAATGCAGCAGTGCAAGGCAAGTGAGAAAGAAAAGATGGCAGTGAACAAAACAGTGAAGACAATAAAGAAAACAAGCAGAGAACAATGCAAGAACTAAACAAAGCAAATACTAGACAGCAAAGAAAGATAACAAAACAAACCAAGGCCTAAGGCCAAGGGCAGGGATGTGGAGAAGCTAACAGAGAAAAGCTAAGGCAAGAATACAGGCAAACAAAAATGGAATGGCAAGATAATCAGCTTGCTATGAGCACTGATTTCTTCCATTGCACAATCAGCACATTGCATCCTAAGCATACAAAAGGAATGGCAAGATAATCAGCTTGCTATGAGCACTGATTTCTTCCATTACTCAATCAGTTCAATGCTTCAAAGGTAACTAGCCTAGCATACCATCACTTCATGATAATGAATTGAAACACAGTGAGCATTTAAACTAACAAAGGCACATTAAACAGAGTAAACACTTAACATGATTAACATTAACAGGAACATAACAGGAAATTAAAAGTATGCATATCAACAGGAACATAACAATCATGAACATAAATGAAATTGAACTGAAATTAAAAACATTAACAGGACATGAAAGTCCTGGATGCTGGCTATTCCAAGCATGGTCTTTACATCACACCCACAAGGCTATTTATAGTCCACAACACAATTAGGGTTCTACCAAAAACAATTCCCAAATTAAAAACAATAGACTAGGGTTTGATTTCTTTACCTAATTTGATGTAGCAACATCAAATTGAACTCGACCCATTCTTCTATTTGTCCTCCTCTACCTCTCCATGCCTTCAATTTCACTCTAGCTTCACCTAATTCTCTACCATGTCTATCAATGCTTTTTCTCTATTTTCAAAACTCTAGACTAGGGGAAAACAGTGAAAAGAAGTGAGAGGCATGTTAGAGTGATAGGGGTTTCAATGTTGAGCAGGTGGGGAGTTGGTGGTAGCGGACATGGAGGTACGGCGGTGGTGGCAGTGGAGTTGGTTCTGCAAACAGGGAGGTGATGGAGGAGAGGGGCTCGACTGTTTTGGGAAGAAGGGGGGTGTTTGGTTAGGTGGTAAGGTTCGGTTGCTAGGGAGTTAGGCGGCTTCATCAAATTGGAAGAACAGCGAGGATGAGCCGTGGGATGTGGAGCTGGTAGGTAGATCGGACGGTGATGCGGAGGCAAGCGAGGAGCGACCGTCGGATGAAGGGATACAACGAAACGAACGGTGCTAGATTAGGTTAGGTGCTGTAGTGTAAGGCGGGGATATCAAACTTTGATGAACAGCAAGGGAGCAACCGTTGGATTCAACTACCATCTAATCTGAAGGCTTGGAATTTCAGCGTTGTGGTGCTTGGCAGAGACTTCAGATTTTGATGATCTATGAAGGAGCGACCGTCGGATGCTTCTGAGAACTGATCTGATGGCTGAGAACGGAGGCGTTTTTGTGTGTAGAAAATGAGGTTGTGCGCACCATTCTTCGCGGCTTCCTTGCGTGATTTCTCCCGGCTTTTCACTACTTTTCTGCTCTTTTTGCTCTGCGACTCATCCGAACTTTATTTATTACCTAAAAATGCAAAATTAATTAATAAAAATATTTATTCTTGAAAACAATGAAAATACAGAATATGGGATAAAATGTAGAATTAATGCACAAAAGATGAGTTAAAATGCCAACAAAAAGGGATAAATATATACATTATTTGGCACTCATCAAAGAGCAGGGGCATAAGGTACTACTTGTGGTCCATCATAAGTACTAGAAGATGGAGGAGGTACTTGTGAACATGAAATACTGCAAACGTCATTCTGTTGTTCTTCTTTTCTTGATTAAACTTATCCATATATGATACCTGAACAATATGAAGATAAATTAAACCACTTGATCATATATCATTTAAGAAGAAAAACATATTAGTCAAATCGAACCAAATCGTCTTGATCAAACATAAATTAAAAGGTAATAATAATCCCCCAAACACTTAATTTTTCATAGAACATAAACTATAATAAAACCCCCAAATTTTAATATAAATCCTAACTTAATTTTGACAAATTCATAATAACCAGTAGATAATATTAAAATTAAAAAAAGGAAATTATCTGGAACTTTAAATTGGTAAAGGAAAACCCAATATAATAAGCTTATCCACTACACAAATCTTCACAGTTTGGAACAAAATATGAAGACTTAATTGAGACATGAAGGGATCCAAAAGAACCATACCTCGTGATGATATACTACTCCAAAAAATCCATCGATGATTAACAGTAGCAGTAACAACGAGTTTAGTCTAACTAAAGTTCCTTTAGTTCTTCTTCAAAGTCTTGCTCATTCTTTTTTTCTGTTCATGCGTTTCTGGTTGCTTTTCTAAGTGTTCGCGGTAGATAGATTTTGTAATATTTTCTTTTATAAAAAGTTCAAGCTGTCCATGAGTTCCTAAGGGGTGCATCGATATTTCTAAAAAGGGTGCGTAAGCATTTGAATTTCAATTTGGTCTTACAAAAACCAAAACCCAACGGAGGAGTTCAACAACCAAGGTTAGGATATTGCATACCTACCCTTACATTTGGCCGCGCCTTTGATTATGTGCATTATTGATCAACAGTTCCTCTTGTTTCCAATTAGCCATGTTATATTACCAACATAAATATTGTTATAATTTTATTAAATAAATAAAATAAGGTTCGTGCTTATATTGGCTACTAAATAGAGTTAAGAGTTTTCCTATATCGGTCAAAGAATAGTTGTTCAATAATGTTATTGCAGCTGAGAGCGGACAAGCTACAACTGACACCCTATTTAATTCAATAATTAATATTACATAATCTGGCAACCACTAAGCTAAGTCTGAATACACAAGTCATGGAGCGTTCCTCTATCACAATCAACATCGTCTACGGATAGTATTTGTATACTTCAAATACTTCACATATAAAGGGTAACTCAAAAATATACATGGAGAGGATATCAATTAGGATTTTTTATCCAGCGATCTTTGACACGTGTAAGGAATACAAAAATATATTTCTCACCATTAAAAAGAACAGTATGTAATACCCTGTATTTTTTAGTTATGGTTTCGGGTCGGGTTATACCCATATTAGCTAACCATGTGGTCCAGATGGGGTTGATTGAAACTAAAAAGTTAGGGTGCAAGTATAATAACCTAATATGAGGAAAATCAAAACGGATGCAGTTATCTTGTTTGTAGAAATGCTTGAAATAAAATTATGTTCTTATGCCATGGTTGTTTGTGTTGTGTGTAAAAATGATTTATAAAAGGAAATGAGTTCATGTTTTTCCGTTAGATGGAATTTAGTTTCATTCTAACGACGGGTAATGATCCCCGAGAGTTAAATGGGTAATGATCCCCATGGGAACTTTTGTTTCCCGGTGGTGTACGAACTAAGGTTTTCGTACTGTGAATGAAACGGGTAATGATCCACGAGAGCATATGGGTATGATCCCCATAGGAATTTTTGTTCCTGACCATTGATGGAGGCTGTCCGTGCCGATAAACGATAGGTGGGTGTACGAACCAAGGTTTTCGTACCGTGAACTCATGGTTTGAGGTGACAATATTGATATGTAACTCATGTTTTGAAACTTAAAAGGATAGGTTGTTGGAAACATTATCGATGAATTGTGAATTGATGTGTTAAATCCCAAATGGATGATTAGTGGACTCATGGTTTCTCTATGACGATATTAATACGTAAATTGATGTATTGAATCATTGATGAATGACTTGTTGACAATTATTTTTGTATTGTAAACTCATGGTTTGTTGGTGACAATATGGATATGTAATTCATGCGTTGAAACTTAAATTGATGAATTGTGAATTGATGTGTAAAATTAAAATGGATGAGTTGTGTTGTTATCAATGACGTATTGATTCGTAAATTGGATCATTTGTTTGAAAATATTATTGGTGTTACGAACTCAACTGTGAAATCTAATTGAATGAATTATTGAATGTATTATTGGTATTATGAACTAGTGATTGAAGGATGATATAATATTAATATTTTGAAGTCTTGTTTTGAAATCTTGAGATGATTTGATAGAAATAATATTTTTATTGTGAATCCATGATTAAACAAATGAACTAGATGATTTAGTGAAAATAATATTTGTGAGGTAAAGTTGTTGGTTAAATATATTAGTTGAAGTTGCACTGTATTTCTTATTGTATGTTATTCCTTGATAAAATGATTTTGTTTCCACATCTTTAGAGAATAGGGTACATTCTACTGAGCTGTCATCTCACCCCAATTGACATCCTTGCAAATTTCTCGGAAGTTGGGAGTGGAAACTAAGAAGATAGTTTAATCATTGTGTTGTCTTATTGTATTGCTTGAAATGTAATTTGAAATAATATGTTTGTTGAAATTGTAGTTAAAGATGATTATCAAATTCGTATGTTTAAATTCATGTTAGGAAAGTGAAATTACGTTTGTTGTAATAAATTAATTAGAATAGTTATATGCATAAGTCTCTTTTCGACCCGTAACGCTTCGAGTTCGGATCTCCATACGGGTTTGATCCTGGTCCGGAACTCGGGGTGTTACAAGTTGGTATCGGAGCTCTAGGCTTTAGATCTTGAATGTGACCATAAAATAAATTATTTGATATGTTGATGTGATACTAAGAATGCTTGTTTGATTTGATTGGTGTATTGCTTGCATCATTGTGTTAGTTGTATTGTAGCTTTTGTATAATTCATGCGATTATGAATTGTGAACTAGATTAAATTGTTTTTGGAATTTTCAGATTATACGTATGTTCTATTTTTCGGGACGAAATTTCTTTTAAGGGTGGTAGAATGTAATACCCTATATTTTTTAGTTACGGTTTCGGGTCGGGTTGTACCCAAATTAGCTAACTATGTGGTCCAGATGGGTTGATTGAAACTAAAAAGTTAGGGTGCAAGTATAATCACCTAAATATGAGGAAAATCAAAATGGATGCAGTTATCTTGTTTGTAGAAATGCTTGAAAGAAAAATATGTTCTTATGCCATGGTTGCTTGTGTTGTGTGTAAAAATGATTTATAAAAGAAAATGTGTTCATGTTTTTCCATTAGATGGAATTTACTTTCATGCTAATGATGTGTTCTCAAAGTTGTTGTAGCAAAAAGGTTCGTTGAGACTTTTGAAGGAAGATTTTTTTAGACTTAATTTTTATAAATAAAAAAAATATAACAAACTCGAATAAAACGTGTTGTAAGAATTATGGAGAGACTGGGGCTAGGATTCCGCTATTTACCAATTCCAAAGTGATACTAATTATAATCATGCAATTTCACACGTTCAAATTGATTCTCAACTATTGCAAAAGTAGATTTTTAGAAACAACAAATGTTAATCCAAAGCATGAGACATCAAAACCCTAGGCTAAGCATGCTCCATCAAAATAAAATACAATTGTTTAACAAAAACCATAAAATCTATTTTCAATCTAGGCAAATAATCATAAATAAAAATTGCACAAATTAAGTAATTAAGAGTTACCACTTTTTCATTGGAAAGATAGCATCCTCCGTCGCCCCAAGGATTGGGTTTAGCTCATCATTGTGGAAACGCGCTCAAAAGTTGATTTCATTGCTCAAAGTGTTTACAAATGATGAATTGGAGAAAAACTATTAAAAATAGGATGTTTGCAACGTTTTTAATTATTGCAAAACACTGTTACATAAAACGATAAAAGCCAACTGTCGCTGTTCAGCTTCTACGACCCCCGCCTCTGTGTCGTTATCACTGTTGATAAACGTCTGTCTTCGTGAGTCTGTTCTTCGTTTTCTTCAGTTCTGCAGCAGCAGAAATGGTGTTCTTTGAAACTCGATTTTTCAGCTCTGTGATGCTCTGTAACTCTCCCAAACTCTCTATATCCTCTATATGATCCCACAAGCCTTTTTATACTCAACAAGTGAAAAAAATATCTCCGTAATAACTCACAGAAATATCGAGAGTAATCTGTCATTAATCACCTTTACCTTCACTGCCAGTTACGGGAAGTTTTCTCTTTTGTCCGACGATTTGTCAATTATCTCTCTTCTGTTAAAGAATGAAATCCTCCGACAAAATATTCTCCCATTCAAAGCATATCTTCCAAATACAAAATAGAATATGCGATGCTGTAACTTCCCTGTTTGTCGAAGGAAACATTCTTTTCTTATCATCTCCACATGCCTGCATCCTCCAAACAAGTTGAAAATCCATTGTTTGCAAGATTCAAACACACGCCGGCCCGAGAAAATCCCATGAAATCCCGCGAACATCTCCTATTGTAACCGTGTTGTTCTGATGTTCTTCATTCCGACGATTCAACCACTTCTAATCAAAACCATCGATCACATAATCCCTGTTTAGCTCTATCAAGTCCAGCCCATCAAATTCATCCCTTTAGTCTCCTTAAAGCTGGTCCAAAATGCCAACCCTAATTTTTCCAGTCGCCTGCAAAGCTTTCCGCCATTTTTCATATTTGAAATGAAGAAGAGGGTCGCCCTTATCCAGTGATGGAGTGCGATTAGCAGTTGCCTCCCAGGGGTGCCCCTTATCGGCTGGGTGCCTCTTATCCAGAACTAAAAGTCCGAATAACACGCGTCCTCCGGGTACCTAAACCAACTTTTCAGCCGAATTTTCCAAAAATGTTTATTTCCCAAAAATACCTACAAACACATAAAAACACCAAAATTAGTACAAAATCGAGCTAAAATCACATGGGTGTATACATGATACGGGAGTAAGTTAACACTAGCTCCTAAGTCAAGTAAAACTTTATCGACCATGTGATTACCAATCGCATAACATATGGTGGGGCATCCAGGATCCTTATACTTAGGGGGTGTTTGGTTCAGAAGAATGGAACTTACCTGACCAGCTAAAAAAGCTTTTTCATGGACATTAAGCTTACGCTTTCGTGTACAAAGATCTTTAAGGAACTTGGCATAAGCAGGCATATGCCTAATTGCTTCTAATAGCGGGATGTTGATGTTCACATGCTTAAATGTTTCCATTATCTCGTTGAAAGTCGACTCCTTCTTTGTTGGAGCTAACAAATGTGGATATGGGGCTCTAGGCACAAAGGTAGACCTATCAGGAATTTCTTGGGAATCCTTAGAGACTGTTTCAGTTTCCTCGTCTACGGGATCCTCTTGGGAAGTAGAAGGTGGAACTACAGTATGTCCACTAGGCATGACTACCTTATTGTCTACCGTTTTACCACTTCTAAGGGTTGTTATCGAGTTCACATGGTTTGATGATTTCTCACCAGCTAAAGATATTTGATGGACTCCCCTAGGGTTGGGTTGTGGTTGAGTAGGAAACTTTCCTTTTTCTCTCAATGTCTCATTTATCTGACTAACCTGGGTTTTCAACTCGGAAATAGCCTGAGAGTTAGCCTGACCTATTCTCTTATTTTCTTCTAAACCTTGAGATACAAATTGCTGAAACTGCACATTGTTACGAGTTAACAAAGCAAGAGACTCTTCTAAACTCATAATCTTCTTATCCGAAAGGTTCTGAAACTGTGCCGGAGCCGAAGGATTCTTAGTATATCCAAAACCTGGTGGTACCTGAGCATTACTAGACTGACCTTGATTCTGGCCCTTGGACCAAGAAAGGTTTGGATGGTTTCACCAGCCAGGGTTATAGGTTTCTGAATATGGGTCAAACTTCTGTTGGTTATCAAACCTAGTGTTGTTATAAAGAGCATTGGATTGCTCTTCAACAACATGGCCTTCTCAAAAAGGCTCATTTCTTCCACTACTACCACTAGAATGACCTAATTCTAAGGCTTCAAACCTTTTGGCTATAGCTGCTATTTTGGCATCTGACTCATAAGATCCTTCTACCCTATTAACATTTCCTCTACTTAGAAGAATTTTTTTCTGGGGTTCCCTACTACTTTCCTATTGTTGGGTCTTATCGGCGATTTCATTCAAAAATGTCATCGCTTCATCAATAGTTTTATTTTCAAACCCACTTGTGCATAAGGACTCAACCATGGTTGTTGAATAATCTAAACCCTCGTATAGGATCTGAACTAACCTAACCTTCTCCAAACCATGATGAGGACATTGAGATATCAAGTCGTTGAACCTTTCTAAGTACCTATATAAATATTCTCTCTCTTGTTGGGAAAAAGTACATATTTGTATCCTAATAGACGATGTTTTATGCCTTGGAAAAAACTTATGTATAAAGGCAGAAGTAAGTTGGTCATAGGTTTCAATTGACTCAGAGTCCAAACTACACAGCCAAGATTTGGTTTATCTTTTAAGGAAAATGGGAATAACTTAAGTTTCAACGCATCATCACTTAGGTTTTTAATTTTCAGAGTACTACAAACTTCCTCAAATTCCCTTACATGAAAATAGGGGTTCTGATTCTCCTTCCCTAAAAACATTGGGAGCATCTGTAAAGTCCCAGGTTTCAGTTCATAATTTTCCTCGGTTTCAGCTAACTTGATACAAGACGGTCGAGAGGTCCTAGTTGGGTTTAGCAAAGCTTTCAAAGTTGCCATTTCTGGCACTACCAAAGGACTAGGAGTACTAAGGGTACTTTCCTCACGAAGAGACAGATTCTCAAAACTGAAGTTTCAAAAAACGGGGCTCTCAAAAGAAGAGTCTTCGAGCTCCCCGCCTTCACAAGAAGAACTACTAGGTTTGTCACTAATCAAACGACCTAGAGTGTTTCTTTTCCAAGCCCGTTTAAAAACTTCGGGCATACACTAGAAAAACAAAATCAAAAAGAAAAGTCCTAAAACGGAAGGGATGTTCTATGCAAACACAATCAAGGCTGACTCCACCACAGAAAACCTACTGATTTCTAGCAAACAAAAAGCATGATGGCTCCACTTAGATTGTTTCTAGACCAGCTTCTAATCCTTCGAACGGGAATTCGTTATAATTTAAGCAAACCCCTCTGGAATCAATGCGAGTTAAAGTAAGTTGAATAAAGCCGAGGGAAGCTCGGTGGAGCTTTGATACCCAAGGCCTCACCTGTATTACAAGGCCGCGCAGTCACGCATTCAACTTACAGAAACCGTCAAGAACTTCGAAGTATGCTTAAAAGAGTAACCAATATTTTTCGAATGACTTTCCTGTTAAGCTCGTTACCCTATCGGTCTCGTTATAGTCAAAATTTTAGGCTTAGGCTCGCGTTTGGTGTCGTTTTCCTAAGGCGGGCAAGAAGAGAACGGTGATGAAATCCGAACCCTTATCTTGTATGGCCAGTCCTTTCCCTTTACTAGGAAATTAAAGCAGCTGTTTTCAAGTCCTCAACATATATGCATACGAAGGAAGACAGTAACTCGCTGACAGGGGATTCGCGAGTGTTTCGACAAACTTACCTCCCGTACCAGACGGGGGATGAACCTTTGTAGTCGACTCGGGCCACGACTCCTATGTCATGTACGAACCTGAGGGGCCGAGGTGATATCGTAATCACCGTCTCTGAAAACAGTTTATATTTAAACTACCCTTCCGTAGGGTTTAAAAATAACGTCCCAAAATTTAAAGTCCAAAGTCCAAAAATATAAAGTGCAAAAGAAAAAGAAAGTCTAAAAAAAATAAAAATCTACAAAAATAAAAATGTCTCTCCTTTTTTTTTTCTCTTTTTTTTATAAAAAAAAATCTTCTTCTTTCGCTCCTTTCGCTTTGCCTTTTACTCCAGTCTTTAAGTATTCACCAAAAGCTTTGGCAAAATTTTCTTTCGCTCCAAATTCCAAAATCTGAAAGAAAAAGACAAAAACCCAAAAACGTAAAGAAGAACAAATAAAAAAAAACCTAAAAAAAAAAAAATATCTAAAAACTCTAGCATAAAGACAAGTCCGCGTCGGCGGCGCCAAAAAATTGATGTGTTCTCAAAGTTGTTGTATAAAAAGGTTCGTTGAGACTTGTGAAGGAAGAATTTTTTAGACTTAATTTTTATAAATAAAAAAAATATAATAAACTCGAATAAAAAGTGTTGTAAGAATTATGGAGAGACTGGGGCTAGGATTCCGCTATTTACCAATTCCAAAGTGATACTAATTATAATCATGCAATTTCACACGTTCAAATTGATTCTCAACTATTGCAAAAGTAGATTTTTAGAAACAACAAATGTTAATCCAAAGCATGAAACATCAAAACCCTAGGCTAAGCATGTTCCATCAAAAGAAAATACAATTGTTTAACAAAAACCATAAAATCTATTTTCAATCTAGGCAAATAATCATAAATAAAAATTTCACAAATTAAATAATTAAGAGTTACCACTTTTTCATTGGAAAGATAGCATCCTCCGACGCCCCAAGGATTGGGTTTAGCTCATCATTGTGGAAACGCGCTCAAAAGTTGATTTAATTGCTCAAAGTGTTTACAAATGATGAATTGGAGAAAAACTATTAAAAATAGGGTGTTTGCAACGTTTTAAATTATTGCAAAACACTGTTACATAAAACGATAAAATCCAACTGTCGTTGTTCAGCTTTTACGACTCCCGCCTCTGTGTCGTTATCACTGTTGATAAACGACTGTCTTCGTGAGTCTGTTCTTCGTGTTCTTCAGTTCTGCAACAGCAGAAATGGTGTTCTCTGCAACTCGATTTTTCAGCTCTGTGATGCTCTGTAACTCTCCCAAACTCTCTATATCCTCTATATGATCCCACATGCCTTTTTATACTCAACAGGTGAAAGAAATAACTCTGTAATAACTCACAGAAATATCGAGAATAATCTGCCATTAATCACCTTTACTCTTCACTGCCAGTTAGGGGAAGTTTTCTCTTTTGTCCGACGATTTGTCAATTATCTCTCTTCTGTTAAAGAATGAAATCCTCCGACAAAATATTCTCCCATTCAAAGCATATCTTCCAAATACAAAATAGAATATCTGATGTTGTAACTTCCCTATTTTTCGAAGGAAACATTCTTTTCTTATCATCTCCATACGCCTGCATCCTCCAAACAAGTTGAAAATCCATTGTTTGCAAGATTCAAACACACGCCGGCCCGAGAAAATCCCATGAAATCCCGCGAACATCTCCTCTCGTAACCGTGTTGTTCTGATGTTCTTCATTCCGACGATTCAACCACTTCTAATCAAAACCATCGATCACATAATCCTTGTTTACCTCTATCAAGTCCAGCCCATCAAATTCAGCCATTTAATCTCCTTAAAACTGGTCCAAAATGCCAACCCTAATTTTGCCAGTCGCCTGCAAAGCTTTCCCGCCATTTTTCAGATTTGAAATGAAGAAGAGGGTCGCCCCTTATCCAGTGATGGAGTGCGATTAGCAGTTGCCTCCCAGGGGTACCCCTTATCGGCTGGGTGCCCCTTATCCAGAATTAAAAGTCCGAATAACACGCGTCCTCCGGGTGCCTAAACCAACTTTTCGAGCCGAATTTTCCAAAAATGTTTATTTCCCAAAAATACCTACAAACACATAAAAACACCAAAATTAGTACAAAATCGAGCACTAACAAAACAGAACATTGAGAACAAAATAGACACAAAAATGCGTCTATCAGCTAACGGCGAGTAATGATCCCCGAGAGTTAAATGGGTAATGATCCCCATGGGAACTTGTGTTTCCCGACCATCGATGGCGGCTGTCCGTGCCGGTAAACGATAGGTGGTGTACGAACCAAGGTTTTCGTACTGTGAATGAAACGGGTAATGATCCCCGAGAGCATATGGGTATTATCTCCATAGGAAATTTGTTCCTGACCATCGATGGAGGCTGTCTGTGCGGATAAACGATAGGTGGGTGTACGAACCAAGGTTTTCGTACCGTGAACTCATGGTTTGAGGTGACAATATTGATATGTAACTCATGTTTTGAAACTTAAAAGGATGGGTTGTTGGAAACATTATTGATGAATTGTGAATTGATGTGTTAAATCCCGAATGGATGATTAGTGGACTCATGGTTTCTCTGTGACGATATTAATACGTAAATAGATGTGTTGAATCATTGATGAATGACTTGTTGACAATTATTTTGGTATTTTAAACTCATGGTTTGTTGGTGACAATATGGATATGTAATTCATGCGTTGAAACTTAAATTGATGAATTGTGAATTGATGTGTAAAATTCAAATGGATGAATTGTGTTGTTATCAATGATGTATTGATTCGTAAATTGGATTATTTGTTTGAAAATATTATTGGAATTATGAATTCAATTGTGAAATCTAATTGGATGAATTATTGAAAGCATTACTGGTATTATGAACTCTTGATTGAAGGATGATTTGTTGATATAATATTAATATTGTGAAGTCTTGTTTTGAAATCTTGAGATGATTTGATAAAAATAATATTTTTATTGTGAATCCATGATTAAACAAATGAACTAGATGATTTAGTGAAAATAATATTTGTGAGGTAAAGTTGTTGGTTAAATATATTAGTTGAAGTTGCACTGTATTTCTTATTGTATGTTATTCCTTGATAAAATGATTTTGTTTCCACATATTTAGAGAATAGGGTACCTTCTACTGAGCTGTCATATCACCCCAATTGACATCCTTGCAGATTTGTTGTAAGTTGGGAGTGGAAACTAAGAAGATAGTTTAATCATTGTATTGTCTTATTGTATTTCTTGAAATGTAATTTGAAATAATATGTTTGTTGAAAATGTAGTTAAAGATGATTATCAAATTCATATGTTTAAATTCATGTTAGGAAAGTTAAATTACGTTTGTTTTAATAAATTAATTAGAATAGTTATATGTATAAATCTCTTTCCGACCCGTAACGCTTCGAGTTCGGATCTTCGTATGGGTTTGATCCTGTTCCGGAACTCGGGGTGTTACACAGTAGGTCTAGGAGTTACGAGAATCAAAGGATGGAATCAACTCTCCCTTAGATATTCTTGTGATCATGGATGAGAGGCTTATAGCATCCCTAATCTTTATCTCACCAAATTGAGATCAAGGTTTTGTAATATAAACAGACCACAATCGGTCATTCTGAACATAACAACTAAACAACAACTTAGTCACAAACATCCCATAGAGCATTCTTCTGCAACAAAATAATTGCTCTGATCTCTTTCTTTCTTTTTGCTTCCATCCTTGAGACCAAAATCGATTATTTCATCCCTCTAGGTTGAAGCAGTTTTTCAGCGGACATAAGCTTTGTTTAGCCAAAGTTTTCATACTCAACACCTACAATTCAGACTTAAAACCCCTAAAACTCACTTATACCCCTTCACCCATTTTTAGGTACTTACATAATTATGTTTGAATTTCTCCTAATCAATGAACTATGAGCAATTTCTACACCTTTCAGTTTACCTGTTGGTTTATCAATTGTGGGTTGAGTCTTCTCCAACGCCAGTTTCACCTTGTTCCTTTTTCATATTTGATGAAATGGGTCGCCAACAACAATTGGATTCATGCCTAAGATGAATCTAAATGAACCATTGGCAACAACGACATTTACATCGAAGAAAATATTATGCAACTAAAATGGGACGAAAGAATAACAAAAAAGAACACTTTAGGGACAATTAGCCTACAATGACAAATTAAACCACATCTGTGGAGGATATACAAATAATATATGTGTAAGCGAGTAGTCACATATAAAATCCACACTCTTTTAAAATCGAATGTTGTTAGCATATCTAAATAATTTTGCTTGAAAAAATAAGAAAAACAAGATAAAAAGGATTGAATCTAATAAACAAATGAAATAGAAAAATAAAATAAAATAGATCTTGATATACATGCATAGCATTTCATATCCATCGGGTTAAAATCTAAACTCCCAATTTTATAGGGTTCTTATGTGTTATTTCAAAGCACAAAAAACATCCATAGTAATGATTATCTTTCTTCTTACATGTTCAATCTAAAATAAACATATGCTAACTGAAAACGATCACATAAACATACACTTTGTTCAAAGTGTTCGAGTATAATATATGAGTAACATTTTCGTTCTTTGCTTGGGCGGCACCAAATTCAAGGCCAGTCAATCTCGTTTTTCTTTTACTTGTCTTAAAAATTTCTATTATTTTTTTTTAATATTTATAAAGTTTAACTTGTGTAAAGCGTGCAAAATACTTGGCATACATATTGTAGGTACAAAATTTGAAAATAAAAACTTAAAATTTCACTGAGAATTTCCCCGACATAAAGATGTCTCAGTGTTTCGGTCCCCGCCGAGCCAAGATCAAGACCGATATTAACTATATTACGGTTGACAAACTTCAATATCCTTCATTTCTTCTTTTCCCTTTTTGTTTTAGGTAATTTTTTATGCATGTAAGGACAATGATCACTGCGAAGTAATCAAAGTATAAAACGCAATTAGAACAAGATAATGGGAAAAAAAATCGGGGAAGTTGGGCTTGTTGTTGGGCATTCATTGCTTCTACGAATCTCTTCATTAGGTAGTAATTTTATCCCATTTTAGGATGGTATAAAGTCTTTATGCTTGGAAAACGTGGAACTATTTTGTGCGACAATGAGTTAATAATCTAAGCCAGAAATTTTCTTTCTCAAAATTTCATGACAAGCATCATACTTGAACGGTTTCCCTGTTTGTTTTTGAAACTGCTTTCGACCATCACGAGTCTGAAACATCGTAGTAACAACAATAAGTTAATTAGAACTATCACCAAGCGGAAAAACTTAATTCAATTGTAGAACTTACCAAATATTTGTGTGAAGCACTACTTATACATTGCCGACATATAGTGTTAAGAATTGACAAAAATTATCTCACGTCTTGTTTGATTGCTTTCATCATGCTTTTTAAGGAATTAGGGTCATTTGATAAGCATTTCCGTTCCGAACGACAAAGACTTTATGTATATGTCTCCAAAATATAGATGATGCTTGTTGAGCACCAGTAATTTTATCATTACCCACATAAGTGTAAGCAACCATAAGATCAATTTATTCTTATTAAACAAGATTCATATTAACCATATTAAACTGAATTAAAAGAAGAGAATTTGAGTAATAGAAGGATAAAAAAATCAAATAATTTAAGTAGCAGAGGGCTAAGAAAATCATAGAATAAACAAAAAAAATCGAAGAGACTCAATTGAGTGGAACAAATTGTGTTTAAGAATAAGAGTCTTTTTATGTAGAGATAGAATCTAGAATTTATGGAAGAATATTCCTTGAGATTCGAGGATTGAAAAGATAGATCCATTAGGAGTAATAAATGGTTACGGTGTATGGTGTAACAAAAAGATGGTCAAGCAAACATTAATACGCATACATAAATTTATTTTGTGACGGGAACTAACAACTGAAATAGAAAACCGACGAGCATTTAGTGAGCGGAACAATAACTAGTGAGCGGAACAAACCCGCTTAAGCTAAACTGAGAGATATGATCCCATTACAGCTAAGAAATACTAGTACATAGTAGTTGGCGCTAACTATAACGTGGCTATAGCCAAGAAAAATGCATTACAATAGTGCTTGGCTAGATTGTGGTGAAGAGTTAATTTATTTCATTTAAGTTTATAATTTGGGGGACATCAGTAGCACAATTTGGGAAATGGACTTGAAATTGGCGCCAACTACATTGCCTTGTCCATTGTAGTTTTCCGTGTGTTCTTTTGCCAATCTAGACTCACGACTACGAACATTCATTAGCACTGCGTGAAAAAAATAAATAGCGGTACTTATATCTTACATAATCCATTGCCTTGCAAATGGAGGCATGGCGCCAACCACATAGCAACACAAAATATTTGTTAGATCATTGCTCGGTCAAACTCGCATGCGTTGCTATCTCAAGCATGTTTGTTAATGTTAGTGATCAAAACTATAATTCTTGATTTCTAGTCTATTATAGTTAAGTATCGGACTAGGATAGTAAGTATAGTTGAGCTCAAGGACTTCATGGAGATTCATCATACAAGTGGAAGAACTACTCAAGGAATCGGTGGAACTTCTCGACAAAAAGGTATGTGAAGACTTGAACTTATCTGTCACTCAAAAGTCTATCTATTTTATCTCCTACTTCTTGAGACAAAATTCGTATGCTATATATATAGACTTAGATTATACACATTTGGTATTTCGAGTCGAGTATACCTCGCCTATCTATATCTCGAAATATGTGTTGGTAAGTGTTTTGCTTCGACCATTTTTTTCTTTACCTAGTGATGCAAGTCATGTATGTTTCGATCATCTTGAAAATTGCTTTGACGAGAAATAGTGTAACAACTATATAACGTCCTCTAAGAATGTTTCAATGATTGGAATGAGAGTTTAGATTACATAACCATAGTGGACATAAGTATGTTGTGGAAACACATATGTGCATAAGTCCCATGCTGGAAATCGGCTAGTATCCAAGTCCGCGAACTCAGTCCGCGAACTGCCGAAGTTCTCAAACCCGAGAATTTCTGCTGAGTTATCAAACTATGTTGCGTGAGCCAAGTCCGCGAACCGGCGAAGCTTTCGAACCCGAGAATTTCTGCTGGAGTTTGAAAACTCTTTCCAGTACTTCAAGTCCGCGAACCTAGTCTACGAACTTGTATAGGTTATATATCTAAAGATGATTTCTGAACTTAACTCATAAAGACTAAGGAATGCTTTTGCAAACCATAACTATAAAGTTCATGAACCGATTCATGTGAATCGAATCATCTTTGCTTCAATTGTGTCTTGTGTAGTACATGATATTTCCTTGCAATTGAGCAACTCTCTAACTAGTTCATATGAGTCATTTGAACTAGTTATGGTGAAGAAGAAAGTGGTTGGTATGAAATGCTCAAACGGCTAACCTTTTGGTTGACTATTATTGAACCAACAATGCACACGTTTGGGTACGGTTTACAAACCTAGAAGCGTGCAGTTCATTTGTGTATGACAAGCTAAGATTTCGATCTAACGGTTGAGATATATTAGCTTGAATCTAAATCAAGTTTTCATCTAACAGTGGATAGCGTTTGCTTTGTGAGCAAGGCGAAACCCTTATTTGAAAGACTATATAAGGGGACATCTAGCAACTCTACAAACTAATCCCCACACGTTCTTGTGTTACTAGTTTGTAAGCTAGAGTCGATTCTCCTTTAACCTTTGGTTTTCTTCTTCTAAAACCAGGTTAACGACTTAAAGACTTCATTGGGATTGTGAATCCAAACCGATACTACTTTTATGTAGTTGTGTGATCTGATCTTGCATCTTCTATCGTACGAGTACAATCAGATTTAGAGCTGTCAATTTGTAACCCGACCCGCGGGTTGACCTAACCCGGCTTGTTTCAACCCGACCCGGCTTGGCTTGTTGTCTAAACGGGCCGGGTTAGGGTTGGCATATACAACCCTACTAAAAAACAAGTCGGGCTAGGTCTAACCCGCGGGTTACCCGCCAACCCGTCAAAATTAATAAATACATCCTTCATCCCTACCAACTGTTTAAAATCCCTGACTTGTATACATATATTAAAATTTAGTTCATTTTAAATCAATAAATTTAGTTAATTTAAGATCTAACCAAACATATATTACTATTTTAGGTTTCAAATAATTAATCAAATAAAAACTTTGATTCATTAATCACATATCTATTCAGGATGCCCCAAATCTATAAGAAGAGTAGCATAACAAAGAAAGATCTTAATAAATACATAAGCGCATATTTTATTCTTTTTATACAGGTGCTTTTAATATTCATGATAGTTGATTTTAGTAGAGCGGAGGAGTGATCAATGGCAAGGGAAATATTAAATGATGAAAAATTGATGCAGATCTTGCTCATATATATATATATATATATATATATATAATTATCGACTGTAAAAGTTGAAATATAAAATTGAGACAGGAGAATAGATATTAAGTGACGGAGGATTGTTTACAAATGAGAAAAAGAGAACAACCACGGGAAAAAAAACTTAAAACCGTGGTTAGTCTCACCGACATTAAACTAATAAAATGATAGAAAAATGAAGTGCTCAGTTGATGTTAGGGTTTCGTTCCTAAGAAGCTAAAGTGCACTCGCTAGTTATAGTGTTGATTAAGTGGGACTATGGACGTCCACTTCACATCCCAGTGGTTGGGATGTTAACTAAACACCAAATTGACCTAAGCCTAAGCTAAGTTCGATCCTTACCAAAGTCCTTAGTTTTTACTTTCATTTTTGAATCGATACCATTAACCAGCCAACCCGTTAACCCGCCAGGGCTGACCCGCCTAGGGCTAGGGTTGGGGTTTTGAGCTTGTTCATGAATAGTACTAGGGTTAGGGCTGACCCTAACCCTAATACGGGTTGGCAAGCTAGGGCCGGGTTGACCCTAGCTTGCCCCGTTTGACATCTCTAATCAGATTGATTGGCTTGAGATCGTGAGAGTTCTCTGATAGGCAAGATATAAAAGTAATCACAAACATCTTCGTCTCATTGTTTATGATTCCACGATGTTTTGTTTCACTACCATACGATTAATATTGTTGTGAGGTGATTGATTAATCTAGACTGTTCTTCGGGAATATAAGACCGGATTATCAATTGGTTTCTGTTCACCTTGATTATACATCAAAAGACGAAACAAAAACTTTAGGGTTTTTCTGTGGGAGACAGATTTATCCTTTGATAGACTTTTCTGTGTGAGACAGATTTGTTTATTGTTAAAGCCTGCGATTTTGGGTCTTAGAAACTCTTAGTTGTGGTGAGATCATCTAAGGGAATCAAGTGCGTAGTATCCTGCTGGGATCAAAGGCGTAGGGGTTCAACTGTACCTTGGATCAGTAGGAGACTAATTGGGGTTCAACTACAGTCCAGTCCGAAGTTAGCTTGGAGTAGGTTAGTGTCTGTAGCGGCTTAATACAGTGTGTATTCAATCTAGACTAGGTACGGGGCTTTTATGCATTTGCGGTTTCCTCGTTAACAAAACTTCTGGTGTTTGTGTTATTTCTTTTCCGCATTATATTGTTATATAATAGAAATAATACAGATTGTGTGTTAGATCAATCAATTGGATAGTCCGACCTAACGGTTGTTGATTGATATTGATTGATCCTTGGATATTGGTCTTTGGTACCATCCAAGTCTATCTCTCTTTAGTCGAGACTCGCAGTTTGCTTGAGTAAGATTAATCGAGAGATTGAGATATAAACTCTTTGATATATCTTTTTATTGATTGAGTCTGACTGTCTAGTTGATTCTCATAAAAAGTATATTGGAGTTTTTCCATACAGATTGCTAAGAGAAATATTGGGTGGTGTTGTTAGACCCCCGCTTTTTCAATTGGTATCAGAGCAGGCAAACACATTAAAGACCTCACAAGTCTGTGTTTGTAGCGATCTGACTCTATGGACAAGAGTACTATCTCTGTTAACGCAATACCAGTTCAGAGACGTTCGGGTAAGTTTCAAAGTTCTGGAACTTCTGAGAAAAACTCTAATCCGTGTCCATCTACTGAATCTACTTTTGACTGGAAAAAATCTCTTGATGAACAGTTGGATGATCTTTCTGACGATAGCGATTCAGAAGAAGGACACGGTGTTGATGAGGAAGTCTCTCAATATATCAAGTTGTTCGACTGTGCTTTAAAAGAAAAAAAGTCAACAACTTGCCTGAGGAAGTATATGGGTCCTCGCTGTCAAGAAAACAGGAAGTTGAGAAAACTCTTTAAAGGTTATGATGGTGGATATAAACTCATACAATCTACCGTTAAAGACCATAAGAAGAAGTTCACTCAAAAAATACCGAATGTGATAATCTTCGCTATAACCTTTTTGTGTTGAAAGAAAGACTTGCTGAAACTGAAGCAAAATGTAAATCTCAACAGACTCGTTTTATTGACAAAGAACGCAGTTTCCTTGACAAAGAAAAATCCTTGGAATCTGACCTTGCAACTGCTCTTGATAAAGTGAGATCACTGGAAGAGAATCTGAAAAGGTTCAATACTATCTCTACAAAATTATCTTCTATGATTGGAGCATGTAGAGAACATCGTGATACACGTGGTCTGGGATATAAAGGAATAGACGCTCCAATCTCTAGTAAGATTAATTTTGTGAAAGTTGTTGATAATTATACATGTGAAAAACCCTTGACAGCTTGCAATGTTTCTAAAAACAAGGACTCATATTCTTCTAAATCCGCTCATAAGAGAACAATGAAAAGTAAGTCTTTCAACTGCCACTACTGCGGGAACAGGGGACATTCTGAGCAAAGATGTCGTCTTCGGTTACCAAAATGAAAAACTTCGTAACGTTCTTATATGGATGTCTAAAGAAGTTGTTAAACCAGTATCACTCATTATTGGAATAAAAGGCAGCTCGTATTCTAAAAAGATATATAATGATAAGTCCTTTCTCAACTGTTTACTCAAAACGAAGAGTGTCTATAACGACAGAAGGAAGAATGACAAAAGTGTGACTGATCCTGTGAGCCTCTCAGGAAAAAAAATAAGACATAGAAGAAAGAAAGAAGAACTATGTTCCTCTGTTCTTGTAAAAGAAGGATTTGAATCCAAGTCTTCCAAATCAAACTTCTTACATGTCCACAATCGAGTATCTGATCTGAAGATTAGCATAAACAAACTCAGACGGGGTATCAGGAAAACATGGAAAACTGTTAACCCAGGTACTTCTAAATTTTCTCTTGATAATACTTCTTCGACTAAATCAGGTATCTTGATAAATACTGTTGATAAGAAAGAAGAAGTGAATATTGATGAGCAAGGTGCTCATCTTATTTCACCCTGACTTGCTTATGTTGCATCTCTTTTAATAAAAAGAGATGCTCATGGTTCTTAAGTGTTTCCTCTTGAGAAAGCCGTCAGGATCGGTCTGTGTTTGCCTTTAGGTTCTGTACTCTGTTTTCTCCTTAACATCTAATTCTTGTTCCTTTGGGATTCCTTGGCCTAGCATGGGCCTTATCTCATGTACACGCACCAGCCCACAGGAACGTCATGCTCCCAGGGTTTTATGGAAGACCTTATTTATATAATGTGTTTCCGAAGAACAAAAAGATATACTAAAGTCTTTTTGGTGCACAATAGAAGGAAGCAACAAAGTCGATGATGTTGAATTATGTCCTATTACTATCTCATGCTTTCATGCTCTTGATCATGAAAACGAAGACAAACTACCAGTTAAGATTTATTCACAATTGGTAGGAAATCTTCTTGGAGATTTTAAGGTTGTTCAAGAGAAACTCGGCATTGCAACCAGGAACCTTGTTTTTCTGAAAGGCGAACTAAAGAAGACAACTGAGGAGCTCGTTCATGTTAAATCCCTGGTTGCAGACAGGATTTAGAATTCTTCAGTTTTTTGGATCTTGTTCTTATATGCCTAGGATGTCTTCTTTTTGGCTTAGTTGGAAGAATAACTAGTGCTTTGAATAGCGATGATTGTGATTACACGCAGCTATTTTTTTTCATCTTCTTGTATTATTTTTTAAGTTTATTGGTATTTAAATTCTAAAAATATTTGGAGGATGATGGTTTGCAATATTTAATCTTGTTTGTTATATTGCAATGTTTATGGGATTTGTTTGTTTACGTCCGTGAACTTTGTTGTCCCATATTTTGTCAAAAGTAAAGTCGTTCATGATCGTATTCATGTATTGATTTAAGGATGAATAGACTTTTGATAAACACAAAAGTTAAGCATATATTGTCAATTCTTTGATGGAAGATAGGTTAAAATATTTTGTGAACATGGATAAAGTCTATTATTGTTATGCAAATAATGATTGAAAATAGAATAGATCCTTGTATATTTCACAGTATTGATCTTCATTTATTCATATCCTATGAAATACCGTGAGGCTCCGTCACTACACCAAATTCTGGGATTAGAAACAGAACTGAGCCGTTACTAAAACGGGTTGTAACAGCTCTTGCCTGTTTCAAAAAGGGGTGTTACAATTTTTTTGTAACGACAATGGAGCCGTTACGAATTTTGGGTGTAACGGCTTTTGTAACATGCAAAAGCCGTTACTACTTGGCGAGACGTAACAGACAAAAGCCGTTACGAAATATTCGTAACCTGACAGTCGTAACACCTTCTAGCCGTTACGATTTTTTTTTGTAACAACAAAAAAATTACTGCCAGTCAATATTGACCTGGTCAAAATTAGTCAATATTGACCAATTTTGACCAGGCTAATATTGCCCGGCAGTACATTTTCTTCCGGAAATACAAATAACCTGCATTCCTTCCGTTCTACCACATTCAACAATAGTTCTTCATTCAATTCATATCAATATTCATTCTATTCATACCGCATTTAAATTCAATCAATCAATTCATATAAAAAGAGAACATCTATTCTTCTAAGTACATTTTTTTTTGTCATCAAATTCCAAGGGAATACATAGAAACTTCCTAAGTTCAGTTCCTTCTCACTTAGGTCAGTATAAGTTCAGCTCAAAAAATACACACAACTTACTCACATACTCAAAACTTGCAGATAGTTACCAAGCATTCTTGTAACTATCTGCATAGAAAACTTCTTAAGTTCATAGTTACATAGAAAACTTCTTAAGTTCCTAAGTTCACAAATTTTTTTAAGTCACTATGAGCAGATACTATTTAGAAACTTAAAAATCTAACAGGATCTTCATCTTTTCTCTAGCATTGTGGAGACGTACTAGCATTGTAACCCACATTCTTTCTTCCAACTGCAAAATCATAACAAACCTAAAGTCAGAAAACCAAACAAACATCAGATGAACCCAATAAACAAACAAAAATAACATGGGAACTAAAGTTTCATCTTCTACTCAAAGGAAAAATGGTTAGGCAAAATATATAATAGGAAGAAGACTACATACATTGAAATCCATGTACGAATCACTCATAGAAAGCCACTGATAATGTTATGCAGTATAGTATGTCGAAGGCATCATCATTTTCTGTTATAACCCAAAGTAATGAAGTAAGATGGGAGAAATATGAAAATTGCAATGATTCTTGTTCATATAATCAGATCAAATTTCTAGCAAAAGCACATGTCCATGTACAATGTAGACACCAAATCATAAGATTGAAACAAATATTAATTCAATATTACCTTCAAGTAACTTCAAGAACACAATCCAAGTCATTGTTCATTGTACGTCCCAGCTCACGACCTACTGAATGTGGAGATAACGCGGACTGAAAATGAGCTACTAGAATTGTTACCTTCTACCTTCATCTCACACTTTGCCTCGTCTTGATCTTAAGTACTGCAAGCCATAATGAGAGGACAGGCTTCTGAAACTAGTTGGAAACTTGTGGTTGACTCCTGTTGTGCAAAGTAGATTCTTTGCACAACAAATATTATGCTGATGACACAGGTCTCTGATGAGCTGAGGCATTTGAAAAAAAACTATCGTAAGTTACATCCAATAATTGTTCCATAATGCTAAGAGTTCAAGTAAACGGAAAGATAATGAAACATATAGGAAAGAAGAGGTATAACTCTTGATTAAGTTTTATTTCCCCTTCACACAAACACAGACCGGAAAACATATGGAAATTTCAATAAAGGAAGGACTTGTAATTTACCAGAAACTTTTGACGTATCAACCATCTGAACTGTAGGAGGTGGAGTTGCAGGTGTTTACGATGAATCTACCTACAATGGCTGAGCAGCGACTTGGAGCTTGCATTGAAACACTCATTGCAGGTCTTTGAGAAAATCCTGGTGCAGTGTTATTACCTGCAGGTATAAAAGGCCTTTACGCGTAATATGTCTTACGTTGAGCACGATACGACTAAGTTGATTATTTTTGATTATCTTGGTTGGTTATTCCGTAAGGTATCTTATGTTGAGCATTTGTGAACTAAATTAATCATCTCGTTTGGTTATTTAGTTATTTGACCCGTAAGTTCTCGTATGTCGAGCAAAACAAATGACAATTAAATTGATTACTTTCGTGATTAGTTTGGTTGTTTGTATTCCAATTAGATTAATTATGGGTTCTCTTGTAATTAGTCTAGTTGCGCATTCATATATTCCATAAGATTTTTCTTGTGTCGAGTATATGAACGGCTATCCTAATCATTTTCCAATGGTTTTGGTAGTCATATGTTCCATAAGTTTACTTATGTTGAGCATAAACAATTAAGTTGATCATCTTGTGTGTTTAATTTGATTGCGTATTCCGATTAAATTAATCATGGATTTACTTGTGATTAATTCGATTGAGTTTTTGGATATAGAAAATCACTTATTATGGTTTTTGGTGTCAAATAAAAAATCCTTCTTTTCTCTCGAAATTAAGGTCGCTCTTGTTGTTCCCTTGGGAATGACATCAGATGGGGGAGAGTTCTTTTAAACTTGTGCTTAATGGTCACATCTTGAGGGGTGTGCGGCTGTGGAATTTTAGAGGGGTTATCTTGTATCTTTAAACTCCTTGATGAATGCTATTAGCTTCGGCTATATGATTGCATCTAAATTAAGATGATGTGCGTCTTTTCTTTTAGTCATGAAATGTATCTTGTGGAAATATCATTATGATCCCGTTCTTGTACCTTTTCCAATTTTATTGACAAAAAGGGGGAGAATTAATATGTAATTCACATTACAAATACATATGGTTTTCGGATCATTGTGTAAGGGGGAGTGGCTTCCATGATCGAGATGGAGTATTGACTAAAGGGGAGTGATACATATCACCATAGTATTATTGTTGAAGTTGTGATACAATTGGACTTTGACACTATGTAGTAATACTATGACACTATATAACAATGATCGAGAATCTCGAGTTTTCTCATTGTTATGGATATGGATCTTCAACAACGGTGATGCTAAACTTACAACCTTTGGGATCATTCGAGTACTTGGAAGGACAAAGATTTCAAGGAATGTTGAAGATTAGACTTATGGAATAGGAGCTACTAAAGTTTCATTATCTTTTTTTGTGTTGCGTATGCATTGATAGTTTTGTCACTAAAATTGACAAAGGGGGAGATTGTTAGAGCACTGCTCGGTCAAACTCGCATGCGTTTCCATCTCAAGCATATTTGTCAATGTTAGTGATCAAAACTATAAGTCTTGATTTCTAGTCTATTATAGCTAAGTCTCGGACTAGGATAGTAAGTGTAGTTTAGCTCAAGGACTTCATGGCGATTCATCATACAAGTGGAAAAACTACTCAAGGAACCGGTGGAACTTCTCGACAAAAAGGTATGTGAAGACTTGAACTTATTTGTCACTCAAAAGTCTATCTATTCTATCTCCTACTACTTGAGACAAAAGTCGTATGCTATATATATAGACTTAGATTATACACATTTGGTATTTCGAGACGAGTATACCTCGCCTATATATATCTCGAAATATGTGTTGGTAAGTGTTTCGCTTCGACCATGTTTTTCTTTACCTAGTGACGCAAGTCATGTATGTTTCGATCATCTTGAAAATTGCTTTGACGAGAAATAGTGTAACAACTGTATAACATCCTTTAACAATGTTTGAATGATTGGAATGAGAGTTTAGATTACATAACCATAGTGGACATAAGTATGTTGTGGAAACACATATGTGCATAAGTCCCATGCTGGAAATCGGCTAGTAGCCAAGTCCGCGAACTTAGTCCGCGAACTGCCGAAGTTCTCAAACCCGAGAATTTCTGCTGAGTTATCAAACTATGTTGCGTGAGCCAAGTCCGCGAACCAGCGAAGCTCTCGAACCCGAGAATTTCTGCTGGAGTTTGAAAACTCTTTCCAGTACTTCAAATTCGCGAACCTAGTCTGCGAACTTGTATAGGTTATATATCTAAAGATGATTTCTGAACCTAACTCATAAAGACTAAGGAATGCTTTTGCAAACCATGGCTATAAAGTTCATGAACCGATTCATGTGAATCGAATCATCTTTGCTTCAATTGTGTCTTGTGTAGTACATGAGATTTCCTTGCAATTGAACAACTCTCTAATTAGTTCATGTGAGTCATTTGAACTAGTTATGGTGAAGAAGAAAGTGGTTGGCATGAAATGCTCAAATGGCTAACCTTTTGGTTGACTATTATTGAACCAACAATACACACGTCTGGGTACGGTTTACAAACCTAGAAGCGTGCAGTTCATTTGTGTATGACAAGCTGAGATTTCGATCTAACGGTTGAGATATATTAGCTTGAATCTAAATCAGGTTTTCATCTAACGGTGGATAGTGTTTGCTTTGTGAGCAAGGCGAAACCCTGATTTGAAAGACTATATAAGGGGACATCTAGCAACTCTACAAACTAATCCCCACACGTCCGTGTGTTATTAGTTTGTAATATAGAGTCAATTCTCCTTTAACCTTCGGTTTTCTTCTTCTAAAACCAGGTTAACGACTTAAAAACTTCATTAGGATTGTGAAGCCAGACCGATACTACTTTTATCATAGTTGTGTGATCTGATCTTGCATCTTCTATCATACGAGTACAATCAGATTGATTGGCTTGAAATCGTGAGAGTTTTCTGATAGGCAAGATATAAAAGTAATCACAAACATCTTCGTTTCATTGTTTGTGATTCCACGACGTCTTGTTTCGCTACCATACGATTAAGATTGCTGTGAGGTGATTAATTAATCTAGGTTGTTCTTCGGGAATATAAGACCGGATTATCAATTGGTTTCTGTTCACCTTGATTATATATCAAAAGACGAAACAAAAACTTTAGGGTTTTTCTATGAGAGACAGATTTATCCTTTGATAGACTTTTCTGTGTGAGACAGATTTGTTTATTATTAAAGCCTGCGATGTTGGGTCGTAACAACTCTTAGTTGTGGGTGAGATCATCTAAGGGAATCAAGTGCGTAGTATCCTGTTAGGATCAGAGGCGAAGGGGTGCAACTGTACCTTGGATCAGTGAGAGACTGATTGGGGTTCAACTAAAGTCCAGTACGAAGTTAGCTTGGAGTAGGCTAGTGTCTGTAGCGGATTAATACAGTGTGTATTCAATCTGGACTAGGTCTTGGGGTTTTTATGCATTTGCGGTTTCCTCGTTAACAAAACTTCTGGTGTCTGTGTTATTTATTTTCCGCATTATATTTGTTATATAATAGAAATAATAAAGGTTGTGCGTTAGATCAATCAATTGGATAGTTCGACTTAACGATTGTTGATTGATATTGATTGATATTGATTGATCCTTGGATATTGGTCTTTGGTACCATCCAAGTCTATATCTCTTTAATCGAGACTCGCAGTTTGCTTGAGTAAGATTAAATGGAGAGATTGATATATAAACTCTTTGATATATCTTTTTATTGATTGAGTCTGACTGTCTAGTTGATTCTCATAAAAAGTATATTGAAGTTTGTCCATACTGATTGCTAAGCGAAATATTGGGTGGTGTTGTTAGACCCCCGCTTTTTCAGTATTCACTTGGACTTACCGGCTGCGACGTCTGATCCTGGACAAGACTATGCCGATTAACATGTTTAAAAGATGCTTCGACTAACTTGAATTATGAAAATTCGATTAAACATATTTGAAAGATGTTTTGGCTCTAACTTGAAACTACACCATTTTTTTTTTGACTTAAAGGGAAAATTTTATAAAAAAGTATCATTGTGTCACCAGAAAAGTGACACAAGATAGCAGAAGTTACAATGTAGTATGCATCACTGCATTCCAATTACATAAGAGCGTGGATAAAGTAAAACCTGTGAATAAATCATATTTAAACCCAAATTGAACATAAGACATTTGACATTTGTAATTAGATGATCCAAATCCTTACTCGAATTGTTGTGAACTCTTGCGTTTCTTTCATTCCAGACACACCACCAAATGGCAAAGGGAAGAATACTCCAAATTTTCTTCTTCCTGTTTTTTGAACTTCTCCTGGACTTGTCACCCCATTCCCATAAATTAGTCCTAACATTCTTTGATAACATCCAATTGATTCCAAAGCTATCAAGGAAATATTACCAGATATGAAAAACCAGTTTGTAATGTAAAAAAAGATGCTCATTCGTCTCTATTCCATCTCCACGTAACACACAATGCGGATCTTGTACCATTCCTGCACTATATAAATAATCAAAAGTTGGAGCTCCACTAAAGCACAAAGTCCATACCCGGAAATATACATTTAGTGGTACTTTGGATTTCCACAACTGCTTGTCAGGGAAAGCTAACAATCCTCCAGTTTCCAGAGCCGAATAAGCATTAGCTACAGAAAAATCATCCCCATAACGCCACTTTCTAGTACTTCAGTTGATAGACTTGAAGGATCACCAATAATCTGTAAAATATTTGCCACCTCCAACATCTCCTTCTCAGTTAGATGCCTAGAAATAGTGCCAGATTTAACAAACTCTCTTGATTTCAAAATGCCAGACCACACACTATGACAAACTGAATTCTTTGTCAGAGAAGACATAAAAGCTTCAGCAGATCCACCAAATTTTTTATTGATAATCCTTCTCCACAAAGCATATTTTTCAGCTCCACATATCCAAATCCATTTTACATGAAGGGATTTATTCACCAACTGCAGCTTCTTAATACCAATTCCCCCTCTACATTTAGGCAAAGTAGCTCTAGACCATGACACCCAACTTCTCTTCTTAGTAGAATTGCTTGAACCTTAAAGAAATTTTCTCATAATTTTCTCTATTTCTTTAGCAACAGACACAGGAATTTGAAAGATAGACAAATAATAAATAGGAAGACTAGACAAAACACTCTGAATCATGATAAGCCTTTGACCTTTAGATAAATAGCTTCTCTTCCAACTTGACAATTTTTGCTGAAATCTTTGAATGATATCATTCCAAATTAGTCTGTTTTTGGATTTACTACCTAGGGGGATTCCCAAATAATTCATTGGTAACTGAGACATAGAGCATCCAAATATGTCAACACACACTTCAGCATTATGTAGCTGACCTAAGCCCACTATAGTACTCTTTCTATAATTTACTTTAAGACCCAAAATACTCTCAAAGGCCAACATAATACGTTTAATATTTTGAACTTGATATTCCTCATCATTAAGAAAAACTATTAAATCATCTGGAAATTGAAGATGATTTATAGGAGTACCTTGTTGAGAGACAGAAAATCCAGAAATAAGGCCATCCTCAGAAGCTTTTCTAATTAAGGAGAGAACTTCAGCTACCAAAATGAACAAAAAAAGTGAAATTGGGTCACCTTGTCTAATGCCCTTTTGACTTTTGAACATATCAGTTGCCTCCCCTTTCAGCAAAACAGCAAATCTTGGAGTTGAAATACACCACTTGATCCAAGATCTCCATTTCATACCAAACCCAAATCTAGCCAAAGTAGTATTAACACAGTTCCAATTTACATTGTCGAATGCCTTTTCAAAATCTACTTTGCAGATTATACCAGTATCTTGTTGTCTAAGCTTGGAGTCAATCAGTTTTGAAGCAATTAAGATACCATCTTGAATCTATCTCCCCTGAATAAAAGCCCCTTGATAATATGAGATGATAGAAGGAAATACCAATTTTAGCCTCTCAACAAGCACCTTTGATATGATTTTGTAGACACTACCAATAAGACTGATTGGTCTATAATTATGTAGGGAGACAACACCATTACACTTGGTAATGAGAGTCAAATTTGTGCAGTTAAGTCTCCAGTCAAGCATGCAAGTAGCCTCAAATTCCTTCACCACCAACATTAAGTCCTTTTTGATCATATTCCAAGCACATTTATAGAATTCCATGGTAAATCCATCAGGACCTGGACTTTTATTTGAACCAAAGTGATTAATAACAGACTGTACTTCTTCTTCAGTAAAAGGATTCTCCAAGTTCATACTGTCTTCAACTGAAATTGCAGGCATAACAAGTTGCTCAAAACCAGGCCTCATTTTATGATGTTCTGTGAATAAAGAGGAATAAAAACTCTTTGTTTCAGATGCTATCAACTTCTTGTCATAAGTCAAAGAACCATCAATATTGAGACAGGTAATATTGTTGCACTTGTATTTGAAGTTAGCTAACTGATGAAGATAAGCAGAATTGATATAACCTTCTTTATAATAGCATGGGCTGTGGTGCCGAGTGTTTGTAAGTGTGCAGTGCATACGTGTGAGCTGAATAAAGAGAACTGAGTGCAGATAGTTTATAAATAGTAAAGTCCCTATAACGAACAAATTATCTTTCTAATCAATTTGAATCAAACCGTTGCAATGTAGACATCAGGAATTCCCTGTGTTACTATGGTATCAGACTCATAAATCAATTTCTAAGGGTACCGATCCTAGACTGTTTCTTCATCAAAACCACCATTACTTCCATCTTCAACAATTATCACCACCATTAATCCATCATCTTCAGCTGCTGCTACTGTAAATCTAAATTTGAAGGCTGCTTTGATTGAATCATCTCAGATTTGCGACTAATTTGACGGATCTATATGTTTATATCTACATCAACAACATCAATAGGTAATTTTCTTCATCCACCTCTATTAATGGTGTTTTCTGGTAGGAATTAGGGTTTTGATTTGGTTTGATACCCCTGCTACGTCAACAAACAGGATTAAGCATGTATTTTAGGTCTAAAACTCAGTTTTAGGATTTGAGCTCTTGGTTATTTCAATTTCCTGGTTGGTGTTTGGATTGAAATCTCTTACCTCATCAACTAAAATTTGAGTCTCTGCTGGTAATCTCCAATTTCATCTATAGATTACTTTAGATTTGATCTCATGTGTTCAATTTCTACATCACTAGCTCAACAACAGACGATTCTTTCTTCAAAAGTTTTTTCATCATAACTAGTTTGTGGCACCTAGTTTTTTCATCAAGTCCTACTTGTGCTGATACCTGGCGCTTTTAAGTCTGAGTATGCCTATCTCCTCTACACCTTGTCCAGATAAGAGAGAAGCTTAAAGTTGTTCCACTTGAAAGTGAGGAAAATCTTCTCTTAAATCACAAATGTGTAGTGATGTGTGTATGGAGTGAAAGTTTGCAGCAGTATATGTGCTTAATTATCTTATTATCAGTTCATCCCAATGGTACTGGCTTTGGTACAGTCCTCTTTTATGAGTGATTTTGCTTGCAAGTTTAATGATGAAACTGAAGATGATATTATGGGATTGGCGTTGGTGAGTTACATTAAATACAAATTGGAGTTCTTTTGTTGAGTTTGTATACACTCAGTATCTATGTTGTAAAAGACGAGCGCCTGGAGCGCTGAGGCGCCAAAGGCCCACTAGGCGCGGGGCAAGCGCCCGAGGAACTAAGTTTTATACTACTTCCTACATTAGCGCCTTAGGCGAGCGAGTATAGCGCTTTAGGTGCCTCGCGGAACTTTAAGGCGCTAGAATAGGCTCAAAAGGCGCCAGGAGTGTCTTCAATTCATCATTATGAATCTGTTTCCATTCTATTCTCTGTTTCCTTTTCATCAAAATTGCAAACGTAAATGATGAGAATATATGGAAAGCTCATTAACGTGATTGATGAGATTAGTTGTAATAATATGGAAACTTAATAACATGCAACTTGATAGGAATTTGTTTCCATTTACAGGATTAGGCTATCGATTACTACTAACATATTGTATGATCAAAAAGATGGTAAGAAAAAATAATATTTAAGAAAATAACTTAATGGATACAAATGTGATTGATTTTTATTTCCTAATTCAACTGTCAATGATGAAACTATAGAAAGAAAAATTGAGATTTATGACTAACGTGAATGACGAACATAAAGTGATTGAAATTAACCTGATTGATGTTGATTGATTTTTATTTCCTAATATTTGTCAGTAATTGGTTTTATTACTTTTATAGAAAATTACCCTATGAAAAGATTTATATTATGTCCGTTCTGTCCTAATCTATCTCTTGTTTACCAACAAATCCTTGTCTTAGATTTGGAGGAACAAATGGTTCTGGTTTTGGAGAAGTGATGATGATGAAAATGAAGGTGGTGGCGACGACGATGATAATAATGATTCATTCTCTTTGTTCTCTGCTACTAATATTATAGGTTGGGATAATAACCAGGGCGAAGAGAGTTTGAATATTTTCCTGTACGTTCTAGTAATTCAGTAATGATAATAATGATTCTTTCTCTTTGTCATGTACATCACATAATAACTACTATACATGAAACTAATGAAAAAGAACATTTATTTCGGATTTTTGTTTATGTTCGCCTAGAGCGTCTAAGTCGCGCCTAGGCGACAAGGCGTGAAGTGCTTGGCTTAGCGCTTCGCCTCGCCTAGCGTCTCATACAACATATAGCTCAGTATGCAACCTAGTTTTCAACTTGCATATGTGTTAAATGTGCAACCTGTGGTTCTTCTACTTTTCATGCTCTTAGAATAATTCAATTGAAGTTCATCTTCAATAGAGCTTTTTACTTCTGTTTCGTATGTGAGTGAATTATCCAAACTGCTATCGTCTTATGGATAATAATCAAAGATTAATAATGTTCAATAATTCATAGTACTTTAAATAAGTGCTTCAATAAGTTGCTTTGGCTATTGTGTGAATTGAATGAGACAAGGTCAGCTGAGTTGGAAGATTGCATACGTGATTACAATGCTGAGATAGTGGAGATGGTAAATGTGATAAGACTTCTTGTTAATTGTTTCTCTTATGCATGATATACGAGTTTGCTGAAGATTTCTGGCATACGTGTGCGAGTTTGGTTCAGATTCTTATTTTAACAACTGCTGCTAGTGCTGCTACAGAGATTTATTTAGTGTGTATAAACTGCTGCTAGAACTTGTGCACACAATCTGAATCAACTACTTCGACTACATCTCCAACAACTGTTATTTGTCTACAGCTTTGATATCGGTGCTTGGAAAGGCATACATACAAGCTCTGTTGCAGATTTTTGTTGTTGTTATACTGCCTATATGACGCGAACAACTAGTCCAATGCAGTCAGACTTGGTATATTTTTCAGTCACTACTCTATTGCAACATGGTGTTTGCTCCTACATCGACAACTGCATCCATGATTACTGATGAGTGCCAAATAATGTATATATTTATCCCTTTTTGTTGGCATTTAACTCATCTTTTGTGCAGTAATTCTACATTTTATCCCATATTCTGTATTTTCATTGTTTTCAAGAATAAATATTTTTCTTACTTAATTTTGCATTTTTAGGTAATAAATAAAGTTTGGATGAATAGCAGAGCGGAAAAGAGCAGAAAAGTAGTGAAAAGCCGGAAGAAATTACGCAAGGAAGACGCAAAGAATGGAGCGCACGTCCAAAAAGCTAGAAGTGGGCTTGAAGAAGAAGAATTGTTCTTAAAGAAGATATGGGCTTGGCATACCCAAGGCCCAAAACCCTTACCCAAACCCATTTTCTATATCCATACCCGCCTCCATTCTCAGCCGTTAGATCGGATCCATCTCATCATCCAATGGTCACTTCTTCATCGTTCATCAAAATCTGAAGTCCCTGAAAAACACCATAGTACCTAAATTCCAAGCCTTCAGATTAGATCACATTTAGATCCTACGGTCGCTTCTTTGCCTGCGCATCAAACCTCGATATTTCCGCTTAACACTACAACACCTAACTCCATCTGGTGTCGTCAATTTTGTTGTATCTCATAATCCAACGGTCGCCACATACCTCTCCATCGTATCCGTTCGATTCAATCTATATGGGATCATCCAACGCTCTTTACTCGATGTCATCAAAGTTCGCTATCCCTGCTTCACACCCTAGTCACCGAACCCTATTACCCAACCAAACGGACCCTTCTTCTCCATCGGGTTCTTCCTCTCTTCTTCCCAAACAACAGAGAGCTGCTCTGCAACTCCATCACCTCCACCAGCTACACCTTCTTCTCGAACCACACCACCACCACAACCACCCGACAACATCACTTTCTCCAACCCTCTAGCCTAGTTGCTTTTTCAAACCCACATCTCTCTGACCTAGGTGTGGAGTTGATGAAACAACTCGAGCTAGGGTTGCAGTACAAAATTGAGGACAGGAAAAGCTTCATAAGAGCAAAGGGGACATACCCAAAGCATGGGTCGAGCTCAATTCAGAAAATTGGTGAGAGAATTTGATTTTCCCCAAAATTTTAGGGTTTCGAATTAGGGTTTGTATTTTTTTGTAAAACTATAAAAGGCAACTGATGTGTAGAGAGAAGGGTGTTCTTGGACTAGCCAAGTTACCAATTAGGTTTAATTTTAGTTTGTAAAATTCTAATTTCAATTTCATAAACAGTTAGGGTTCTGTTAATTTAGGGTTCTTCATTTGCTGCCACTGTCCAAATTTCAATTCCATACTTTATTGTTTAATTCCATGTTTAGGTTAGTTTTAATTTCAAATTCAGTTAATTTCAATTTTATTCTTAGTGTTTGCTGTTAATTGTCTGTGTTACTGTTAATTTTATTTTGTAAATTTTGTTAATGTTTCATTGTTTAATCTATGTTAGGATAGTTTAATTAGAATGTTTCACTGTTTAATTTCACTGTAAATGCTCCTGATTTGTGTATGTTACTATGTTATCTCTGTGATGTTTACTGTTTTGTGTGAATGTTAGGCTAAAGCCTTTAAAGCATTGGATTGATTGAGCAGTGGGGAGAAACTAGTGCTCACTAGTGACTGTGAGCAAACTGGTTCTCTTCCCACTCTAGTTGTATGCCTAGGCTCTCTTGTTTTGTCAACTGTTAGCTTCTCAAATGTTAGGATTAGTTTACTGTTGTGTGTCAATGCTAGGTTAGAGCCTTAGAGCATTGAGTTGATTGAGCAGTGGGGAGAAACTAGTGCTCACTAGTGACTGTGAGCAAGCTGGTTCTCTTCCCACTCTAGATGAATGCCTAAAGCCATTGCCTTGGCTTTGCTTTTTTTTCCTTTTTTTACTTCACTGTCTTCTTCACACCCCTGCCCTTGGCTTAGGCCTTGGTTCCATTGTTCTTGTTTAGTTTCATTGCACTGTCACTTTTCCTCATTCCTTCACTGCCACTGTTTTACTTTCACTTGTCCTTCATTTTGTTTGCTATTTTCTCCTGCTACTTCAACTTCTCCTGCTGCTGCTCCAGCTTGCTTCTCTTGCCCTGTGCTACAGTCACTGCTGCTGCTGCAACTGAGTTTGGCTCACAGCACAAGCCAGTTCAGCCCACAGTTAACTCAAAAGGCTTAGTTATTCTTAGAACCAAAGGCTAAAAGCCCAGGTTCAAAGCCTAGCTCAAGCTAAAGGCTCAAGGCCCAGCTCATCATTAGGTTACCAAGCCCAGTTCTCAGTCATTACAAAGGCCCAGGTCACTTTTAAAGTAAAAGCCTGATTCAATCAAAGCCTGAACTCAATTAAAGGCCCAGTCCAATTCAGGTTTAAGGCAAAAGCCTAATTCAGTCCACCAAAGGCCCAGTTCACTGTCAAGGGTACTCAAAGCCCATTGACATTCAAAGCCCAGTGCACTTCAAAGGCCAAGCCTAGTGCACTTCAAGACCAACTGAGCCCAAGCCCAAATTCAAAATCAAAGGCCCAGTTCACTGTTACCAAGCCCAGTTCACAATTGAACTGTTAAGCCCAAGTTCACAGTTCATTCCAAAATCATTCAAAGGCTCAAGGCCTAAAGCACTTCATTGTTACAAAAACCCACTAAGCCCAAAGCACAATTAGAAGCCCAATAGCCAATTTAGAGCCCAAATAGCTAGAAACTCCAAACACACCCAGTCTCTGTGGATCGACCCGTACTTGCACGAGCTACAACTGACGACCGTGCACTTGCGGTATTACTGTAGGCCCGTTTTCATTTCACTTCAATTTTATACGCTTTCCTGGGCCAACCAAGTTTTTGGCGCCGCTGCCGGGGATTGGTGCTGTGTTTTTCTTGTAGTTTTATTAGCTATTTTTGCATTTCACTGCATAGCATTTGCATCTGCATCTGCTTCACTTCATTTGCTGTTGGACCTGCTGTTCTGAACTAGTTTTTCCTCTGCTGGGACGCCACCAAGGAAAAGAACCAAAGCCCAACTGGGTTTTTGCAACAATATCAGAGCAGCTGGGCTGTGCTTAAAAGGTAACCCATTTAAGAGAACCCGAATTGTGGGCTTCCAATTTTTAATTGTGGGCTTGAAATATTAAAGCCAATTTTTGGGCTTTTTATTTTTTTGTTGGGTTTGTAATTAATTTTTGTGGGCTTGTTTGTTTAATTTGTGGGCTTGTATTTAATTTTTGTGAGCTTGTTTAATTTGGACTTGTATTTTGTATTCTGGGTTTTTAAACCCAGCTGAGCTTGTAACCGATCACGCTAGGTTAACTCGTTAGTGGGCCGAGTACCCAAATTCTAGGCCGAGATTTTGGACTCAGTTTCACCAAACGTTTTCAAACCAGCTGAGCCAAAGCAAACACAAAACCAACAGTGGGCTTGCTCCCATTCAAAAACCAAATTTTATTTTCTATTTAAAAAAAAAAAAAAAACAAAAAATTTGCTCCTTATTTCAAAAACCAAAATTTTCCCAAAAATCCAAACCCATTAAAACCAAATATTTTTCCCAAAAATCCAAACCCATTAAAACCAAATAGTGGGCTTTGTGTCTTTTCAATATGGGCCAACCTAGTGCTCTCCATGAATACATGTATCCCACAATAAAAATTCCATTATCATGTATTGTATTACCTCAAACCAATACCCCTTTTAAAATAAATGCAAGCATGATACAAATACTTCCTATATTTCGAGGGTTCGATTCTGAGAACCCCTATACTCATGTAAGAGAGTTTGAACAAATTTGTCGGACTATGCAACCTGATCATATGTCCGAAGACTCTCTGAAATTGCGTTTGTTTACATTTTATCTAAAGGAAAGGGCCAAAACATGGTTTTACGGTTTGAGACCACAATCAATCACCACTTGGGAACAACTCACTAATCAATTTTTCCAAAGATTTTTTCCACATCATAGGACCATCGCTATTCGTCAAAATATCAATTGTTTTGTCCAATTGGATGAGGAAACTGTTTTTGACTATTTTGAACGTTTTAATGATTTGTTGAACGAATGTCCACACCATGGATTTGAGAAGTGGAGACTTGTCGCTATCCTCTATGAGGGACTAGACTTTAAATCTCGAACCATGGTTGAGTCTATGTGTAATGGTAAATTTCTTGATAAATCTGTGGATGATGCATGGAATTTTTTAGCCGAGATTGCAGAGAAAACCCATCAATGGGAATCCGTTAGGGAAACAGGAACAACACCACATGATATGAGTCACCCCCATGAATTAGAGTTTTATTCTTGTAATAGCTCCGACCTTAGGATTGAAAATTATCCTAGATGGCAAAATCCCTATCATGATGATGATGATGACTATGATGTTATGTTAGAAGAACATGTCTATACTGAAAATGTTATGGAACCTTTGGGTTCAAATACATTAGGCTTCTCTGCCCCGACCTTAATGCATGATATTTCTTCTAGTATTCCATGTGATGTTTCTCCTGATTTGCCGATGCATGAGAATGAATCTGTTGATGATGTTGATGACTCTGATTGTGATCTTGCCGATTTTTTTAATGATTGTGAGCATGTTATGACACTTGTAGAAGACTTAGGAGATGTTGATGTGATTAATAATGATGTGCCTATCGTCCTACATAAGTCACAATCTGATGGCCTTCCACCCAACCTAGATTTGGTTTGTACCCATATTGTCAAACCGACTTTTCTGAGAGTCCCTAATCTAGGTTTGGAACTGTGTGCTTCCCAAGTCCTCTTGGACTATTTTGCTTCTAAGTATAATACATTTGAGGAACCACAGTTGGAATTAGCATGTTTGCCCATCCCTAGCACAGTTCATTTCGAGCTAGACCTTGTGCATGATGAACCCCCGAAACTGCGCGATTTTGTTTTCAAAATTATATCTTCTGTAAAATCCAGGTTTGGGGGTAGCTCATTTTGTTTCACATCTTCACTTGCATGCCTATCATATTATTATTGTGTGAAGCTGTTGAAACCTCTACACTTTGTCTTTTGGGTTGATCCTCAACTCTTTAGATTGTTAGTGTATGGTGAATTTTTTTGTATATAATCCAGTAGATAAAATTTCTTAAAAACCCTTTTGTTCCTTTTGTATATATTTTGCTAAATCCAATATGATCTCGGCTGACATATGTTGGATTCTTGCCTTGAATAACGGAGTTCTAATATTGCTTTCGCCGAAATCGGGTATTCTCTTTCCTTTTTCTCTACTCAACATGATCCTCTTCATATGTTGTATTATAATTTTGTTCATATTTTGAAACATTGAGGACAATGTTTAGTTTAGGTTTGGGGGTATAGAGTAGATACCACGATAATATGCCATAATTGAAAACAAGAACTCCATCTTTTTGAAAAAATTGAAAAATTCCAAAAAAATTGAAAAATCAAAATAAAAAAATCAAAAAAATTAAAAAATCATAAAAATGGAGCTCATTTACCTTGAAATGTTGACTCTTGTGCAAATATGTAATTTTTAGGAGTCTTAGTCTAGATATTTAGGCACCCTGATTCTAGCACAATTCACATAGTGATAAGAAATTTGCACGCGCACGATCTACCAATACATGTATGGCCTCGATCTTCAAGGTGTTTGATAGGAAGTCACGATTGCCAATCACTTTAGAATACTGAACGAAACTTGACTAGCTTGTTCTTTGGTTGGTTGGGATAGAAGGTGGAGGTTACATTAAGAAAGACAACCATCGAATTTAACTGGGTGCATCAAAAAGGGCTACCTCTTGCAAAGTGTCATGTAATTTTTTTTTTTTGTTTGTTTCTTTTTGTTATGTATCAAAAGAGCTACCATATGTAAAAATCAATTTCAAGTTCTTGTTAAAAAAAAAAAAAATCAAGTATTTATCAATTCCATCTCTTGTTCCAAAAATAAAAGAGAGAGTCAATGTAAATAAGAGTCATGTAAAGAGTCATTTTGTTGTTTCATTGTAATAAGCAAGGAGGGTGTATGCCATTGATGTACAACGCGAGTAATTGTGAAATACCTCCAACTCATTCACAATTCTCGTAAAGTCCGGACAGCTAGCTAGATTTCGACCTTGGTTCTTAGCCTGAGAAACTATCTCTTGGTGATTAGTAGTCATAACATCCGATCTTTCTTTACACATGTGTAGATACACTTTACACTCTTATCACATGTCTTTTTGTTATCAGTGCTAGGATTGTGCCTTCGATAGCTAGATTGACATCTCCATTTTGCTGTGAGCTTAACTGACTTGCACATGTCACATTTGATGGAATCTGAGCTTATATTTTGACCTAGAACTTTGTAGGTACGTTCTAAGCAAACCTTCACGAGACTTCAACTCGTCCACTAGGGACACTTAGTGGTTTAAAAGGCTTAGTGCATACGCTAAATGCATTCGAGAGACCAGCGACAGTGGTATAGGTAGGATTTCCTTAGTTTTGTTTTACTTGAGGACAAGTAAAATTCAGGTTTGGGGGTATTTGATGAGTGCCAAATAATGTATATATTTATCCCTTTTTGTTGGCATTTAACTCATCTTTTGTGCAGTAATTCTACATTTTATCCCATATTCTGTATTTTCATTGTTTTCAAGAATAAATATTTTTCTTACTTAATTTTGCATTTTTAGGTAATAAATAAAGTTTGGATGAATAGCAGAGCGGAAAAGAGCAGAAAAGTAGTGAAAAGCCGGAAGAAATTACGCAAGGAAGACGCAAAGAATGGAGCGCACGTCCAAAAAGCTAGAAGTGGGCTTGAAGAAGAAGAATTGTTCTTAAAGAAGATATGGGCTTGGCATACCCAAGGCCCAAAACCCTTACCCAAACCCATTTTCTATATCCATACCCGCCTCCATTCTCAGCCGTTAGATCGGATCCATCTCATCATCCAATGGTCGCTTCTTCATCGTTCATCAAAATCTGAAGTCCCTGAAAAAACCATAGTACCTAAATTCCAAGCCTTCAGATTAGATCACATTTAGATCCTACGGTCGCTTCTTTGCCTGCGCATCAAACCTCGATATTTCCGCTTAACACTACAGCACCTAACTCCATCTGGTGTCGTCAATTTTGTTGTATCTCATAATCCAACGGTCGCCACATACCTCTCCATCGTATCCGTTCGATTCAATCTATATGGGATCATCCAACGCTCTTTACTCGATGTCATCAAAGTTCGCTATCCCTGCTTCACACCCTAGTCACCGAACCCTATTACCCAACCAAACGGACCCTTCTTCTCCATCGGGTTCTTCCTCTCTTCTTCCCAAACAACAGAGAGCTGCTCTGCAACTCCATCACCTCCACCAGCTACACCTTCTTCTCGAACCACACCACCACCACAACCACCCGACAACATCACTTTCTCCAACCCTCTAGCCTAGTTGCTTTTTCAAACCCACATCTCTCTGACCTAGGTGTGGAGTTGATGAAACAACTCGATCTAGGGTTGCAGTACAAAATTGAGAGCAGGAAAAGCTTCAGAAGAGCAAAGGGGACATACCCAAAGCATGGGTCGAGCTCAATTCAGAAAATTGGTGAGAGAATTTGATTTTCCCCAAAATTTTAGGGTTTCGAATTAGGGTTTATATTTTTTTGTAAAACTATAAAAGGCAACTGATGTGTAGAGAGAAGGGTGTTCTTGGACTAGCCAAGTTACCAATTAGGTTTAATTTTAGTTTGTAAAATTCTAATTTCAATTTCATAAACAGTTAGGGTTCTGTTAATTTAGGGTTCTTCATTTGCTGCCACTGTCCAAATTTCAATTCCATACTTTATTGTTTAATTCCATGTTTAGGTTAGTTTTAATTTCAAATTCAGTTAATTTCAATTTTATTCTTAGTGTTTGCTGTTAATTGTCTGTGTTACTGTTAATTTTATTTTGTAAATTTTGTTAATGTTTCATTGTTTAATCTATGTTAGGATAGTTTAATTAGAATGTTTCACTGTTTAATTTCACTGTAAATGCTCCTGATTTGTGTATGTTACTATGTTATCTCTGTGATGTTTACTGTTTTGTGTGAATGTTAGGCTAAAGCCTTTAAAGCATTGGATTGATTGAGCAGTGGGGAGAAACTAGTGCTCACTAGTGACTGTGAGCAAACTGGTTCTCTTCCCACTCTAGTTGTATGCCTAGGCTCTCTTGTTTTGTCAACTGTTAGCTTCTCAAATGTTAGGATTAGTTTACTGTTGTGTGTCAATGCTAGGTTAGAGCCTTAGAGCATTGAGTTGATTGAGCAGTGGGGAGAAACTAGTGCTCACTAGTGACTGTGAGCAAGCTGGTTCTCTTCCCACTCTAGATGAATGCCTAAAGCCATTGCCTTGGCTTTGCTTTTTTTTCCTTTTTTTACTTCACTGTCTTCTTCACACCCCTGCCCTTGGCTTAGGCCTTGGTTCCATTGTTCTTGTTTAGTTTCATTGCACTGTCACTTTTCCTCATTCCTTCACTGCCACTGTTTTACTTTCACTTGTCCTTCATTTTGTTTGCTATTTTATCCTGCTACTTCAACTTCTCCTGCTGCTGCTCCAGCTTGCTTCTCTTGCCCTGTGCTACAGCCACTGCTGCTGCTGCAACTGAGTTTGGCTCACAGCACAAGCCAGTTCAGCCCACAGTTAACTCAAAAGGCTTAGTTATTCTTAGAACCAAAGGCTAAAAGCCCAGGTTCAAAGCCTAGCTCAAGCTAAAGGCTCAAGGCCCAGCTCATCATTAGGTTACCAAGCCCAGTTCTCAGTCATTACAAAGGCCCATGTCACTTTTAAAGTAAAAGCCTGATTCAATCAAAGCCTGAACTCAATTAAAGGCCCAGTCCAATTCAGGTTTAAGGCAAAAGCCTAATTCAGTCCACCAAAGGCCTAGTTCACTGTCAAGGGTACTCAAAGCCCATTGACATTCAAAGCCCAGTGCACTTCAAAGGCCAAGCCTAGTGCACTTCAAGACCAACTGAGCCCAAGCCCAAATTCAAAATCAAAGGCCCAGTTCACTGTTACCAAGCCCAGTTCACAATTGAACTGTTAAGCCCAAGTTCACAGTTCATTCCAAAATCATTCAAAGGCCCAAGGCCTAAAGCACTTCATTGTTACAAAAACCCACTAAGCCCAAAGCACAATTAGAAGCCCAATAGCCAATTTAGAGCCCAGATAGCTAGAAACTCCAAACACACCCAGTCTCTGTGGATCGACCCGTACTTGCACGAGCTACAACTGACGACCGTGCACTTGCGGTATTACTGTAGGCCCGTTTTCATTTCACTTCAATTTTATACGCTTTCCCGGGCCAACCAATTACTTCTCCCCTGTCACTACTATTCATTTATTTTATTTTTATGTCACTCGTCAACACCTACTGCCTGTTAAGCACAAACTGTTGCGCCTATAACTACTTCTTATTCTTTGTGACTGTTTGGTGCCGAGTATGAGCTACCAATTCAGTTGGTTTCGCTTGGGTTCTTAGCGGAGATATTATTTGCTGCTGTTACAATTGTTATTGCTCGGCAACAAGGTAGCATAGGTTGTGGCGCTGAGTGTTTGTAAGTGTCAAGTTCAAGGTGTTTTCTACCACCTTGAACTTGAGGGAGGGTAATAGCATAGGCCGTGGTGCTGAGTGTTTGTAAGTGTGCAGTGCATACATGTGAGCTGAGTAAAGAGAACTGGATGCAGATAGTTTATAAATAGTCGAGTCCCTGTAACGAACATATTATCTTTCTTTCAATCAATTTGATTCAAACCGTTGCAATGTAGACATGAGGAATTCCCTGTGTTACTACTTTAGCCCACTTTTCCTCAGCTCTTTGGTTAACTTTCCTAGCAATATTCATAGAAACCGAAGAATGCTGCAGTTTAGCTTGTTCTCTTTCCACAACTTCTTCATCAGAAATACCCATAACTTCCTCAAAATTATCCAAGACCTCAATAATAAGTTTCAGATTTTCTAATTGAGAATGTAAGTTACCAAAAGTAATCCTCTGCCAATTCTTGATAAAAGATTTTAAAGCTTGGAGTTTGTTAGCAAATACTCCTATGAAACTAGGCTTGCCAGAGAAAACTAATGAGTTCCACCAGATTCCTAGATTTTTAAAAACTAATGGATGAAACTACACCATTCCGCTTCAGCTTAGAAACATATTTGAAAGATCCTCGACAAAACGACTATGCCTGTAAACATCCTGGACAAGACGAATATGCCTATAAACATTCAATTAGCAGCATGTTTAAAAGATGTTTCGACTTACTTGGCAAGGCTATGCCTACGAAAATTTCGATTAAAGATATCGATTAAACATATACACTCTCTGTCCAAGTTATTTTTCATTGGATACACCAACTAAACAAACCTCTTCTTCAAACTCTTGAAAATGAGGCAGTAGCTAGCAGTAAAGTTCAGTTCTTTTAGTATAAAATTACAAAAAATTGAATAAGAAAACCATGAAAAAAGAACTAAACCCTGTAAAGAACCTCGACTATCTTTAAAGCTTCAGTTTTGTTTAGTTTTATGTTCTTCAAAGTATACAAAAAAAACAATGTCCAAGAAAGTAAAAGCTGTCACCTGCCGATGCATTTTGGATTCTATACTTTTGGTTTTCTAGTTTGTCAAGAATTTTATTTCCTGGGTTTTCCCAATTTTGTGATTCCACTGTTTTGCAGTCTGAGTTGAGCTCCGTTTCATCATCCCTGTGCATTTTGTGAAAAGGAATTAATAAGTGGTGGTGGACTCTGTTCCTGATTATCAAGAAACTCACGGGATATTCATAGTTAATACCAACATTTCTCAATCAATGAGGGGCCCCTTTTTACATGCATAGGTATCTATGACTATTATTCACTTATTTCGTTTTTCTTATCTTCTTAATATCATCACTCTTTCAATATTTTGATTTCACTTTTCCAAAAATATTTTGATTTCACTGATATTTGTTTATCAAGCTGTTGAAAGAAAAGTAATGGGTGAAATTAATGAAATTTCTGTTCTGGGTTTGCAGGATTCATATGTACAAGGAGAAAGTAAAGCAAGAACACTGCTGGAATTTCTCAAAGAAGAAGAAGAAGAAGACATGGATGGTGTTAATCAGAGAAGTAGTGGGAGTTGGAAGAATCTGAAAAACCGATTCGGGTTTAAGGGACTCCGTTGTTGTGGGGCAATTTGGAGTACTTCTACTAATCAAGCTCCCAATCTCATGAACGTAAGAGAAGAAGATGAAGAAAATGATGAGGAAATGAATGTGAGTCAGATTCCAGTTTCAGATGAAAATAGCATTTTGATTCCGAATCAATCTTTCTGTGTGAGTCAGAATCCGGCTGAGTTTACCGGCCTGAATTTAGCTGCCGCGTTGGCTGCTGAGCGTAATTTACGAGGAATCGACGGCGATGATCGTAGAGGTGGCCCCACTACTTCGATACCATCGCCACCATTGAGGGTATCGTTGATGAGATTACTTCGAGAAGGAGACAGTGAAGATGCCGAGAGGGCAAGAGATAGACTGGCTGGAGGTGGAGGATGTAATAATGATACAGCGTGCTGTGTGTGTATGGAGAGAAGTAAAGGTGCGGCGTTTATTCCATGCGGGCACACTTTTTGTAGGGTGTGTTGCAGGGATATTTGGTTGAATCGTGGTTCTTGTGCAATTTGTAACCGTTCGATTGTAGAGGTTCTTGATATCTTTTGAGATGTTTATGTGGCGAGATTTGATACTGATTTTGTATTCTTGGTTTATTTTTAGAGCATTTGTTTGTACAAGTATGATTTTTGAAGTTCATTTGATGATTGTGGTTGTAGGCGAATCAAAGAAAATTTCAGTGGTAAATTCAGGGAATGAAAAAAGAAAGTTTTAATAATTGCCGATTTTTTTTTTGATTGTACTTGTATGCAACAAGTCAAGTTGTCAACAGTAAGTTCCCGCTTTGGACTGGGTTTTGATTTCATATTTTCATGGGCTTGGAATCATGGCTGGCGGTTGTTAATTGCCGATTTGAGAGCCCACGCTGTGACATAAGTATTTTCCTACTAATCTTCCCAAGAGTGGCTCTTGGATATAGATAGGAATTAAAGATGGGATAACGTATGGAAGATTAACGTATGGAAGCATAAATTAATCCCTAAACTAAACATGGTAGTTGACTCTCGGATGTGGCCAAACAATGTAACGACTGTTAGTCAATTCATCCTATTATTTGATCCTCGCAATTAATCATTACTGAATCACTTTCTTTTTATTTTTGCAGTTATATGTTTCTTTAAAGTGATTTGGTGGGATCCTGATACTATCGTGGATGTTGTAGCAAGGTAATCATTGGTTGAGTATACAAAAGCCCCATAGACAATTGTCTTACACTCATAAAGAGTGAGCCGGAAAAAAAAAATATATATAAGGCTCCTCTTCATTTGTCGACACTAATAACTGATAGGTCTGGAATTTCGGACTAATCATAGTCGATGAAAACAAAAACCATATCATAATTATATAGCAAGTCAAAAAGACTATTGATGATGTTTTTGACACTTTGATATCAGTATGTGTGAAACGTTGTCCCTGTGTCCGTCGCCTAAGCAAGCGTGGAACGTAGGATCCAAGGAAACTATCACATACTTGCTGAAAAGGATCATGCGCTTAGAGTATCTAATCAAGTGGTCGAGTTAAATGAGTGCTTCTCTCAACTATTGCGCTATAAATAAGAATCCTTTGACGACATTCATACAAGTATTGTGGGTAACATCTTTCACTTAAGTCTACATTTGCACACTTCACTTTTCTATTTCCATTCTCTTATCTATCCATGTGATTTCAGTATGCGAGTGTTGTAACAAACGTTGCAACAAGTACGATGAATATCTTAGTAGAGTTTTGCATACAAGTTGAGTGACACACGTAAGTAATTACTTATGTGTGATGATTGGAATGTATGTGGGATGTTTGCAGCTAAAGAACATATTCAAGCTAATTATTTGGCATTTTGCTTTGTGTCTATCCTTAGTGGTTCTTCCAAGACGAGAAATTGGAGTAGGTTTTGTGGGTATACCTGTTGTAAACCCTCACGAGAATATAACTCGTCCACTAGGGACACCTAGGGGTTTAAAGGCTTGTTATTCATACTAAGAGTAACCGTATCCTCACAACATGGAGTTGTTGTATTTAGGATTAGTTTTATTTAGTTTTCTCGAGGACTAGCAAAAGCTAAGTGTGGGGGAATTTGATAAGTGCATAATTCATATGATTTTAGTATCCATTCCATACTTGTTTTAGCTATTATTCTTGCATTTATTCGTATTATTACTATTGTTTTCTCTTGTTTGTCTCTAATAGGTGAGTCATCCAAAAAGGATCTACAAAGTGCTGAAAAGAGATAAGAAGATAAGTATTCTAAGTATCCAAATGCCCAAGTCCAAGAGAAGTGGAAGAAGTGCGACAAAAATGAGCAAAACGCTCAAAATCAAGAGATGAGCCAAAAACGGATCTTAAGTCATTCAAATTAAGAATTTATCATCATCATCTTGAAGAGAATTGAAAGATAAAAATAATTCAAAAATAATGAGGTCATTCCGAGTTCGGACGAAGAAGTTGTGGCCAAAACGAGTTTTTATTGAATACCGAAGATAGTAAAGTTCGCAGACGGGTTTCGTACTTTAATTCCGAAAATATATTCTGGAATTTGAAGTCCGCGGAATGGGTTTGCGAACTTAGCAAGTGAAAAACGTGTATTAACACGTTGGAAGGCCTAAGGACACGTTTGGGGTCGTTATTTCGGGCCGGGTTTCTTGAACCGAACTAAATACTTGGAGACCAAGCAATGTAAACCTATAAAAAGGTATTAGGTTATGTAAAATCAAATGAATCGATCTAATATCACAAGTTATGCATCAAAACCTACGGTTTACCCCTTTAGGGGGAAACCACCATTGCCATCTTCTTTGTAATATGAGTAGCTAAATCCTACAATGATTAAGGATGAATTCAATGTTCCAAGAGTGAAGCTTTATTAATAATACAAATCTATTTGAGAGTTTTTATCATCATCGTTCGTCTTTATCATATGTAGGGTTTATGAATGATTTGGGATGCATACTAGATTAGTCTATTGATTGTTCTATTGCTAGTGGAAGTTATGAGATAAGTAATCGTCGATTAACTCTATACACAAGTAGAAATCACGAGACCTGACAGAGGGATTCTGTGGAGAAATCGTGTGTGAAGACAACACCAGAAAGTGAACCTTGATCTAAGAGTTTAACTACTAGGATCAACCTAAATTCACAAATCTTAAGGCGTTCGATTGGATTACACCTTGAGTGATCTACTACTTGGTGGTTCGTTGGATAGAATCTGGTAGTCGAGAACTTCCGTATCCAGTGATTGAATGAGTTTTGGGGATAACACTGATCTAGCTGTTATTCTACGGTTGGTGATGCATGATTCTAACGAAAGATAGATAAGTATTCTAATCCTGTTAACGCTTGGTAACATCGAAGGATTCCTTAATCATCTCTTTCTTCTTTATTGTGTTTTTATCCATCTCACAACAAAACCCCCTTTTTTATTTACTTTATTTTACTGATCAAATAACCTATCAATTACACAGCTCTCTGTGGGAACGATCTCTTACTACCGCTATATTACCAGTTAATTAGTGGGAAATATCTTTATTAATTTGTTGAGCCTTCGACAGCCCATACAAATTTTGGCGCCATTGCCGGGAGCATTCGCTAATTGATTTGTTATTTGTTTAGTTTATTTTTATTTTTTAGGTTTTTGTTTTGATATTCTCTTTTGTTCTTGTGAGTCGTCATTTTTCCTTACGGAAATAACATGTACGGAGCACAAGATTACACTGACAAAAGTGGTAATAAATATGATTTTCAATCTCATTCATATGACAACTACCAACCATCCTATGGGTATGATCAAAACATATCTTTTGGCTATGATCAATATCCCACGGAACCTTATGGATATTCTCATACATGTCAACAACCTTATGACGGCCGTGTAAGTGAACAATCATAAGGATGGGAGGATAGTTATGCTTCTAATCATATTTATCCAAGTGTTGCAGAACAAATGTTTTCCATGATGGAATATCTTCATGTGCAAATAGAAAATTATTATGAAGGATTAGAGCAACATCAACAAAGTATTGAGCTACGCCTACAAAGTATTGATCAACATCAACAAAGTGTTGATCAATCACTCCAAGAACTTCAAGAGGTTATAAACAACTTAAGGAGAGACATGAATCAACTTAAGGAGGAAATGGATAAAGATGAGAAACCTATGGAAAGCCTTTGTAACAGTGATGAAGTTATTCCAATTCCAGATCGTAATAATGATCATTCTCCTATTCAAAAGGAGGAGCCTTGGTATGACCGAACCATTGTTAGAAACGTTGTGACATTCTCGAATGCATATCAATGTTACAGTGAACATCCGTATTACAATGTTTTTAGGCCGATTGATTTGCAAGAAGTAGACCCGATTTTATCTTCGTCGGAGACTCATACGGAAGACCCTAGTATTTGCACCAATGAACTAGAATTTTTAGGGGAAGATTCCGACACCGATGACGAGATTGAAGAAATGAAGATTGAGAATGAAACCAAATTGATTGAAGTCGTGGAAGACAATAATAGTTCGATAGAGGACCACGGTATACTTGAGGTAAATAATTCATTGTTAATTAAAAAAGATGAGGATCTGATACAAGGTTTTTCTAATCCTTTGCTTAATTCTATATTTATTGATCCTTTCCATCCGATTGAAGTAGCTTCTCAAAGAGTTGTTAATCCAACTTTTAAGAAATACCTCACTTAAGATTGGAGTTGTGTGCTTCCAAAGTTTTAACGGATTATTTTTCTTCTAAGTATCCACCACTTCATGTGTTTGATTCGAGTATTGTGCAGGTTCACCAAGCTGAGGAACCTTTTGAAGTTCCCGAATTCTATGTTCTCTATCCACTTCCGAGTGTAGAAAGGACTAACTGTGGGGGAAACTTCAATAAAGTAATAGCTTCAATATTTATATCTTGTGCTAACGTTTTTGTGAAGCTATTATTTGAATTGCAGATTGTTATTTGGAAGGATTACCAAATTTTCAGATTATTGGTGTACGGACGATAACAATAACGTCGGGATGACGACGATAAACCAAGCGCTTAATGGGAGGCAAACCATCGGTTTTGTATCTCTATCCCTTTTAGTTTTAGTTTTTCTTAGTTTTTCATATCATATCTTGCATTCCCATCTTATATTTTACAAGTCCTATATCTATAATGAAAGTTTTGACGAATTCTCGTCAGAAAATTCTGACTGCGCACTTGTCACGAAAATATCTCTCGAGACTTCTTACAGAGTCTTATTTGAGTGGTTGACCCCAAATTTTAAATAGGACAGACTCACCTTTAGTTTCCAAAAAGAAAATTTGAATTTGTAGTCTGTTAAGTTGGACGGATTGTCCTGGACATTTGAGTTTCGGTATTTTTCCAGAACTTTTTCAGATTGCATGTCTGTCAGTCCGGAGGCCATAGAAGTCTAACCGTTTATCGAAACATAGTGACCTTTTGAAAAGTTATATAAAAGACGTAGGCAAACAACTTTCGTTTAGGATGTTTTTCCTAGTTCCCTACCCATTTGTACAGTTTTTGAGTTTTTCAGGGATGTTATGTTAGAAATCAGAATTTTCGGTTTTGAACATTGAGGACAATGTTGAGTTTAAGTGTGGGGGAGTAGTTAAGCATGTTTGGCTTGTATAAAAAATAAAACAAATAATACTCTTTGATATCTTTCATTCTTGAGACTTCATCTTTTGGAGTTAATTATGAGCTATTTAGGATGACACACTAAACCTTTTTAGGTTGAAACAGTTCTTACGGCTGTAGATTGAGTTCCACTTTATCGATCTAAAATCCTTAAATATATACGTTCATAATTGAATTCGAAACTAAGATATGGTAGTCGTTTGAAATATTCATCCTCGCAATTAATCATTACTGAATCACTTTATTTTTATTTTTGCAGTTATATGTTTCTCTAAAGTGATTTGGTGGGATCCTAATACTACCGTGGATGTTGTAGCAAGGTAATCATTGGTTGAGTATATAAAATCTCCATAGACAATTGTCTTACACTCATAAAGAGTTAGCCGGAAAAAAAAAATATATAAGTCTCCTCTTCATTTGTCGACACTAATAACTGATAGGTCGACTAATCATAGTCGATGAAAACAAAAACCATATCATAATTATATAGCAAGTCAAAAAGACTATTGATGATGTTTTTGACACTTTGATAGCAGTATGTGTGAAACGTTGTCCCCGTGTCCGTCGTCTAAGCAAGCGTGGAACGCAGGATCCAAGGCAACTATCACACACTTGCTGAAAAGGAACATGCGCTTAGAGTATCTAATCATGTGGTCGATTTAAATGGGTGCTTATCTCAACTATTGCTCTATAAATAAGATTCCTTTGACGACATTCATAAAAGTATTGTGGGTAACATCTTTCACTTAAGTCTACATTTACACACTTAACTTTTCTATTTCCATTCTCTTATCTATCCATGTGATTTCAGTATGCGAGTGTTGTGACAAACGTTGCAACAAGTACGATGACTATCTTAGTAGAGTTTTGCATACAGGTTGAATGACACACGTAAGTAATTACTTATGTGTGATGATTGGAATGTATGTGGGATGTTTGCAGCTAAAGAACATATGCAAGCTAATTATTTGCCTTTTTGCTTTGTGTCTATCCTTAGTGGTTCTTCCAAGACGATAAATTGGAGTAGGTTTTGTGGGTATACCTCTTGTAAACCCTCACGAGACTATAACTCGTCTACTAGGGACACCTAGGGGTTTAAAGTCCTGTTATTCATACTAAGAGTAACCGTATCCTCATAACATGGAGTTGTTGTATTTAGGATTAGTTTTATTTAGTTTGCTCGAGGACTAGAAAAAGCTAAGTGTGGGGAAATTTGATAAGTGCATAATTCATATGATTTTAGTATACATTCCATACTTGTTTTAGCTATTATTCTTGCATGTAGTCGTATTATTACTATTGCTTTCTCTTGTTTGTATCTTATAGGTGAATCATCCAAAAAGGAGTTACAAAATGCTGAAAAGAGATAAGAAAATAAGTATTCCAAGTATCCAAGTGCCCAAGTCCAAGAGAAGTGGAAGAAGTGCGACGAAAAGGAGCAAAACGCTCAAAATCAAGAGATGGGCCAAAGACGGATCTTAACTCATTCAAATTAAGGATTTCTCATCATCATCTTGAATATAATTGAAAGATAAAAATAATGCAAAAATAATGAGGTCATTCCGAGTTCGGAAGAAGAAGTTGTGACCAAAACGAGTTTTTATTGAATACCTAAGACAGTAAAGTTCGCGGACGGGTTCCATACTTTAATTCCGAAAATATCTGCTGGAATTTGAAGTTCGCGGACTGGGTTTGCGAACTTAGCAAGTGGAACACGTGTATTAACACCTTGGAAGGCCTAAGGACATGTTTGGGGTCGTTATTTCGGGTCGGGTTTCTTGAACCGAACTAAATACTTGGAGACCAAGCAATGTAAACCTATAAAAAGGTATTAGGTTATGTAAAATCAAATCAATCGTTCTCATATCACAAGTTCTATATCAAAACCTAGGGTTTACCCCTTAGGGGGAAACCACCATTGTCATCTTCTTTGTAATATGAGTAGCTAAATCCTTTGTTGATTAAGGATGAATACAATGTTCCAAGAGTGAAGCTTTATTAATAATACAAATATATTTGAGAGTTTTTATCATCATCGTTTGTGTTTACCATATCTAAGGTTTATGAATGATTCTTAGATTGATTTGGGATGCATACTAGATTAGTTTATTGATTGTTCTATTTCTAGTGAAAGTTATGAGATAAGTAATCGTCGATTAACTCTCTACACAAGTAGAAATCACGAGACCTTACAGAGGGATTCTTTGGAGCAATCGTGTGTGAAGACAACATCGGCAAGTGAACCTTGATTTAAAAGTTTAACTACTGGTATCAACCTAAATTCACAAATCTTAAGGTGTTCGATTGGATTACACCTTGAGTGATCTACTACTTGGTGGTTCGTTGGATAGAATCTGGTAGTCGAGAACTTTCGTATCCAGTGAATGAAGGAGTTTTTGGGATAACACTGATCTAGCTGTTATTCTACGGTTGGTGATGCATGATTCCAACGAAAGATAAATAAGTATTCTAATCCTGTTAACGCTTGGTAACATCGAAGGATTCATTAATCATCTATTTCTTCTTTATTGTGTTTTTATCTATCTCACAACAAAACCCCCTTTTTTATTTACTTTATTTTGCTGATCAAATAACCTATCAATTAAACAGCTCTTTGTGGGAACGATCTCTTACTACCGCTATATTACCAGTTAATTAATGGGAAATATCTTTATTAATTTGTTGAGCCTACGACAACCCATACACGTACTATACTAAGCATAATAATTCTCATGGTGCATCTACTTCTAAATCTCAGCCTGAGAATCATAAGAATAAATCTATTATCCATGATTTTAATGAAGTAGAATGTCAAATTTGTAAAAAGACAGGACACACAACAAATAGGAGTCATTTTAGGTATATTCCTAATAAAGCCTCAAATGGTACTACCAAAAAGGACAAGTCCAATGCTAGTGGTGCCTAAAATACTCTTCAACAATCCTTTTCTTCAATTCAAGTTAATTCTGTCTCAGTGGGTAGCTCATATCACAATGTTGCTTCAGTATGGTTACCTAATTCTGGTGCTACAAGTCACTTGACTAAAGATATTCAGCTTTTTGGGGAATACTAAATTGTATGATGGAACAGATAAAGTAATGGTAGGGGATGGTATATCATTACCAATTGAGAAAACAAGTAATATTGTTCTTGACACAAATTCAGCACAATTTCATCTTGATGATGTCTTATATGTTCCTACTATCAAACAAAATCTCTTATCCATTGCTAAGTTTACAAAGGATAATAAAGTCTCAGTAGATTTTTTTGATTGGGGTTATGAAATCAAATGTGTGAAGACTAGGAAAATTCTGGATGAAGGAAAAATTAAGAACAATTTGTATCCCATGGAAGGTATTACTTTATTTGGTTTAACTGATAGTACATCATCATCCAATACCTCTATCTGGCACAATAGACTGGGTCATACATCTGATTTAGTTCTCAAAAATATTGCTAGTACTTCTCCTCTTCCAGCTCTGACTGCAAGTGATTGCTTGTGTGAAGCTTGTCAACAAGGTGAAAATCATAAACTTCCATTTTATGATTCCAAAAGGATTACTTCATCACCACTACATTTGGTACACTGTGATATTTGGGGTCCATCACCTGTTGTGTCTTCTTTAAGTTTCAAGTACTATATCTTGTTTGTGGATGATTATTCAAGATACCACTGGATTTATCCTTTGAAGAGCAGAGCTAATAGCTTGTCATGTTTTCAGCATTTTAAAGCTACCTCAGAGAATATTTTATCTACTTATATTAAATTCTTTCAATGTGATAATGCTTTGGAGTTAGTAAAAGGTCAGTTCAAGGATTTTCTGGATCAAAATGGGATAGTCTTAAGATCTTCTTGTTCTCATACACATCAACAAAATTGTTTGGCAGAGAGGAAGTACAAACATATAACAGAAATGGGAAATTCTTCCAAAGCATTTCTGGTATGATTCTTTTTTGACTGCAACATACATTATAAATAGACTTCCTACTAAGGTTTTACATTTTCAATCTCCATATGAAGTCTTATTCAATACATTACCAGATTACTCTTTCTTTAGAGTTTTTGGATGTTGTTCCTACCCAAATCTAGAACCTTATAAAGCTTATAAGTTCAGTCCTAAGTCTGCAAAATGCGTGTTTCTGGGATGTGGTCCTATTCATAAGGGATATAAGTGCTATGAGATTACAAGTAAGAAGACACACATCTCTGTTCATGTTAATTTTGATGAAGACTGCTTTCCTTTTGCTGAAACTTCTTCACCAACAACTATTTCTGAGCTTTCTACTACTTCTGATAATGTTGCTTCTTCAAATGATACTTCTATACCTTCTACTGCTCCAGTATCTACTATTCATACTAGATCCAAAGCAGGGATCTCAAATTCAAAACCACTACATTCTGATTTTGTTTCTCATTGTATGATCAAGTATCCTCTTCATGCTGTTTTTCAAGCTACTACATCAGATTTAATGGAACCTAAAACTTTCAAGACTGCAGTTAAACATCCTGGATGGCTCAAAGCAATGCAGGATGAGTTCATAGCTTTACTTGAAAATGGTACTTGGATTTTAGTACCAAATGATCCAGCTTACAATGTACTTGGAAATAAATGGGTTTACAAGATTAAATTGAGAGCAGATGGTACTATAGCAATATTGAAGGCTAGACATGTAAAAAAAGGCTACAATCAGCTTGATGGAGTAGATTTCTTTGAGACATTTAGCCCTGTGGTAAAAGCAACAACTGTCAGAGTTATTCTTACTTTGGAACTTTCCAGAAAGTGGTCTATTAGGCAATTAGACATCAGTAATGCATTTTTGCATGGATTTCTTGATGAAGATGTCTATATGGTGCATCCCAAGGGCTTTGAAGATTATCAACATCCAGACTATGTGTGTAAGCTCAAGAAAAGCCTATATGGACTCAAACAGGCACCAAGGGCCTGGTTTGAGAGATTTTGTGGCTCTTTGATAGAATTTGACTTCTCCAGATCAGCATGTGATCATTCTATGTTTATTTATCAAACTGCTACATCAATGGCCTTGATTCTTCTTTATGTTGATGATATTATCCTAACATGTTCTTCTTCAACACCGAGTGATCATATTGTGTCCTTTCTCATGAATATCTATCCAGTGAAAGATTTGGGTACTTTGCATTATTTCTTGGGAATAGAAGCACAATTTCAGAACAACAATCAACAACTCTTGTTAACTCAGAAAAAGTATACACTGGAATTATTGCAGAAATATGATCTTCTCAATTGTAAACCTTCCAAAACACCAGTTACAAAGGGTCCAAGACTATCTATCTCTACTGGTGTTCCTTTATCAGATTCTACTGAGTATAGAAAAATGGTGGGGGCTCTGCAATATATCACAATGATAAGGCCTGACATATGTTTCAGTGTGAATTATGTTGCACAGTTTATGCAGTATCCAACTGATGAACATTTACTGCTGGTCAAAAGAATACTTAGGTACTTGAAAGGAACTGTTGGCACTGAAGTTTTGCTCTCAGCTGGTGATCTTAGTTATATTTATGCATACTCAGATTCAGATTGGGAAGGATGCCCAGACACAAGAATATCTACTTCTGGAATGTGTGTCTTCTTAGGTTCATCTTTAGTGTCATGGTGAGATTAAAGAAGCAGCCCACTATATCCAAATCTTCAGCAGAAGCAGAATACAAGTCTCTTGATCTTGCTGCAGATGAAGTGGTATGGCTTTCATTTCTATTAAATGAACTGGATATGTCTATCAATACACCATTTACATTGTTCCAGTATTTCATGCCAGAACAAAACACATTGAGATTGACTACCATTTCATCAGAGAATTAGTCAGTTCTGATTTTCTGCACGTCAGCTATGTTTCTTCTGCAAATCAGTTAGCTGATATGTTTACAAAGGGATTAGTTCACTATGTGTTTCTGTCTTTAGCTGGCAAGCTGCTCTGCTTACATCAATATCAGCTTGAGGGGGGCGGTAAAGATTCAGAATGTCTGAGTATTGCTATGACTGAGTCAATGTCTTAGTAGCTATGTAATAGAAAGTATAACTGTAAATGTGTGTTTCATACACTTTTCATCTTTCCTTTTTTGTTAATAACTGTAACTGACAGACTGTCTTCCAACGGACAATACAGTCTGTCTGCAACATCCTTATAAGGCACTCTCTTCTTTTTGTACATCTTTATCAAAATTTTAATAAATATTTTACTTCTTATTCATCTCTAAAATCTTTCAGTTTATTCAGTGTGAAATCGGCTTATAAAATTATTCTTAGTAAGAGACATGATATAAACTCTATATCCGATTCAAATTTTCCCTAGAATTTGTTTTGGAAAACATGTGTGCCTCCAAAAATAGTCATGTTTTTATGGAGGTGCATACAAGGATTTTTGCAGGTGAGAAGCAATATACCAAGGTTTGTTCCAAATATAAACTCTTCATGTCCCTTTTGCAGGTGTCAAGAAGAATCTCTTCAACATTTATTCATTGACTGTTGTTATACCAAAGAAGTTTGGAATTTGTTTGATTCCAGCTATGCTAACATGATCAATAACAAATATATTAATGTTTTATTCAATGAGTGGTTTTTTGTTAGTGCAGGATCTAATATTCGTAGGCAGGATTTGTTATGTGGTTCATATGGAAGTCCAGGTGTCTGTTAGTTTTTGAACGCATAAAGACACCTAGCTAGTCTTTCGTTAGTTTCTCAGACCAAACAATATATGATTGAGTGGGATAAATCTCAACAATACATAATATCCATTAGGCCTTTAGGAAGTGTTAAAGTTAACAGAACTGTAGGATGGGAAAAACCAAGCTCATCCATGGAGAAAATCAATTTTGATGCCAGTTTTCATGTAAATTCAAATAAGTATAAAATTGAACTAATCTGTCGCAATTTTGCAGGGAACTATAGTGGCGTACTGACCATTCTATTGAAATATTTCGATGAGAAACAAGCAGAAATGTTAGGAGCACTGCAAGCAATTACATGGATAAAGGAGATGGATATATGTAATCTACATCTGGAGGGAAATAACAGGAATGTAATAGAGGCAGGGTAATCATGATGTTGTAAAGTGGACAACAAACTATGTCATCTTGGACTGTTTATATTTGCTTAATTCTTTTGAAAATTTGAGTTGTAGTTTTACTCCAAAAAATTCTAATAATGTAGCGCATTTATTAACCAAAGAGGCGTATAATGAAAAGGCTAGTATTTTTAGACCTGGATAATTAAAGGCACAAATTGAAAATGACTATGTAGCCTGAGTTTTTCTCAATACATAATTTCTTTCCTAGTAAAAAAAAAATGGCTCGTTACGAAGTAAAATAAAATGCCACTTATCCAGATATTTAGTCAATGGCCTAAATATCCTTTACTCATTAGTGGTAGATTTAGTTAGATTAGTTAATATATTATTAATATTAAATCATACATATTAGAGTTAGGATTAGTGTTAGTAGATGAGAGAAAGAACAAGAAGAAGATTTTTGGAAAAAATTAGGTTTTTAGATTTTATAATTCAAAACCAAGAAAAAAAGAGAGCATATGTTTGGGATACTAAGACATTGAAACTCATTGAAACTTGACAATGAGTTTCAATGACTTTTTGTTGCTTGGATTGGCCAAAATATTAAAATGATATTTTTTAAGGGATTTTTTGGACTAAGTTCGACTAAGAAATGAAGAACGGATAGCCGAACTTAGGCTGAATGGAGTTTTATGACCAAGTTCGACCGTGTTTCATGCAAAAAAAAAAAACCTTTCTTTTAAAACTACTTTCAAGTCATAGTCTTTGTGGTTAAAAACGACTCACAGGTTATCTGGTAAAAGAGTGGTGGAGGAGGCAAGTGCTCGATGAAGCAGGTGCTCGAAGTTGCAAATCGTCTGAACCTTTAAACAAATGTACTGCAGGGAAGTACTTTGAGTTCGAGAGACTAATCTGTAGTACCCTGGCCTAAACCAAGACAATGGACGTTCTAGGTTTAATTCGGTCATAAGAGGAGGAGAAGGCTCGGTCTGTAAGGAGGGAAGCTGAGATTGTGGGGAGATCAATGAAAATTGATCTGTAGGTGATGTGATGTGTTGAACTGCCATGAAGATGATTATATGTGTAGACGAGAGAAATCCTATGAAAGTGTTTGATAACTTGACAGTGATGAGTCTTAGTTGTCGTTCGTTATCAGATCATAGGTTCAAAAACCTATTTATAGCAGCACATCAATCTCCTGTAAGTGGTGACAGTTTAAGGTAGTGGGAGATCGCGTAAAAACTATTTCCACTTTTCACGAAAGACTGGGTTGATCGACCATCCACTATTCCATTTACTACTTAACTGTCATCAAGACTTACCACAACTCCCATCATGGATGTACCTTACATCGCACGTGTTGTAGGCCTCCAGACCAAAACTCTAGTGATATCCCTCCATGTGACGTGAATTGATGTCTCATGTGTGAGTGGTCAATCTTTTACCTAAGACTACGAGTCTTATAAATTGAACCGACGAAGTTCAATATTATGATGGATGAAGCATGTAATGTTGAAACAGAAACATACTCTGCAGAACATGATTGTTGAATAATTAGGTCGTTGTGTCATATCATTATGCTAGTAGAAGCAGTAATGGTATTCGAATGACTTAGTGATGGTTTTATGAGATTGTTGGATCGATCATAAACCATTATGTTGGTGTACTGAGCACTTGTGAAAATAACCATCACTGAATGATCATTGAAGGTCTTTCTCGATACGTGTGTCATGAGTTAGTCAAATGACGAGGAGAGATTATAATATTAAAATAATGGTTAACAGACGAACCAAATGTTGGTTAATTAACCAATAAAATACTGATAGCTGGATCATCATTAAATTCTCAAATATTGATAGCTGAATCAACATGAGAAATACTGCAACTCGAATACTGATAGCTGAACCAATATAAGGGATATTGCTCTGAGCAATTGAATATTGATAATTGAATCAATATTGGCGGTTTTAAAGCCTTTTAGCCGTGACCCATTGCTAGCTGAAGCAATTAGGTTATTGCCAGATAAAGCATTAATGATTAGAGCAAATATTGCTAGTCAGAGCAAAAACTGCTAAATCCATGAATAATTGGCAGCAAGACCAAATAAAATATTAATTAAGAATATTAACCGAATATTACTTAATTAATTAGTTGAAATATTGATTGTTGGATCAATATTAAAATATTGGTGTTTGAACACGTTCAGAATTATGTTACACAGAGCATTCAGTTCAAAACCCTAATTATGATCAATGGATCATCGATGGATGATTGACTGAGAGTCAACCAATGAGTGAGAGAGGGGTCGCCTCAACTAGTGAATCAACAATGTAGTATTTGGATGCTAGACTGAGCATTTACCAAACTCCTTTGCAGAGCAGTTGGTGAAAGGATGATTAATTGTTGTTTAATCATTATTAAATTGTGCATGACTGAGCAATAGGTAGTAGAACCTAGCCCCGGAGAAGAAGGACCGACCAAGAGGTGTAAAACCGGCCCTCGGTGGTCATGGGACCATCTGATGGTGAGTGAATGACCATTCCTAGTTGCAGGAAGGAATTTGAACCAAATATGGACTCAAGGTGATTAATTAGGTCAAAAATCATCAAAGGAGGTGGGACCGGCATCTGCAAGCCAAAGGGCCGACCATGACCGGTCATGGTGGCATCCCCCTGTTGCCATACTCTTCGCGGACCAATCCTGAGAATTTTGGTATTTTCTGATGGTCCATCGAGCATTATTTCATCCTTGTATGGAGAATTTGAGTTTAAATGAAACTCTTAATAGTGGTAAAAGGACGACTATTAAATGTATTAAAATAATATTACTTTAATATTTCTCATGGTTGTAGAAGGACAAGTCATGATGGTTGTTGAAAAGGCGGGGGTCTAACAACCACACTTAATATTTCGGTTGGCAATCTGAATAGACAAACTCCAATATACTTTCAAGAGAATCAACTAGATGGTCATACTCAATCTAGAGAAAAGTATATCAAAGAGTTTTATATCTCTATCTCTCAATTCAATCTGCAATCAGTAAATAGGAATTTGCAAGCCCGGTCGAATATAAGAGAAGTAACTTGAACGGTACCAAAGACCAATGTTCAAGGATCAATCAATTTTAATCAACAACTAAAGGTTGGATTTACCAATTGATCGATTCAATACACAACCTGTGATATTTCAATTATATAACAAAATATACTGCGGAAAGGAAATAATACAGAAACCCGAATTTTGTTAACGAGGAAAACCACAAATGCAGAAGAACCTCGGGATCTAGTCTAGATTTGAACACCACACTGCATTAAACCGCTACAGACACTAGCCTACTACCAATGAAATTTTGACTGGACTTTAGTTGAACCCTAATCAATCTCACACTGATTCAAGGTACAGTTACGCTCCTTACGTCTCTTATCCCAGCAGGATACTACACACTTGATTTTTTAATCCAAGGTCCGCACACTGAGAGGATATGTACCGTGCAGTAAAGGAAAGTAGAAAGAACTTCAATACCTTAATTTCCCTTGGAAATAAAAGAAGAAAGAAACAAAAAATAATTTAACCCAAACCAAAAAAATAACTCAATCATTACTTGCCCCATCTTAAGTTATATACAAACAGGGTTCAGCCAAGCTTGTTACCAAGAGGCGACCTGTGCAGACTCATGCAATTTTTTCGGTTAAAATTTGTGAGCTGTACCAGTAGTATAATCAAAGTAATGATGATACTCATGGTTAATTGAATGTTTTGAATTTTTTTTCTTACGACCAAGAAAAGACTTTTTCTGGCAATTAGAACCTACACCAAACTCATCAGACATCTTTTTATCGATCTCACATGAGTTGGTAGTAAACCTAGTTCGTATATCATGAATACATGATTTGATAGGTACATAACTTTTATCAGAACAATTCTTATTCTTAATCGAATTAAGTTTTCTAAGAATCTAAAAACGTTTTCAACTTCTCTAAATAGATCTTTGTCAATTGATCCATCATGATAGTATTCCTCAAAAAGATTAAGAGTTAATCTAGTGAGATTCCATATGTTTGAGCATACACAATGTTTTCTCAAACTTCCTTTCTTAGAAGAACTTTTAATTTTTCCTCTAGATTGTTTCTCATCATCTAAGTTTACCAAAGTATTAGATGGAACGAGACTATCATGAGAAACCAAAAGCCTGATCCATAATAATATCTGAACAATCCTTAAGGAATTATGACGTGCGCTACAGATGCCAAGAGCAAGTTTCCCAAAGAAATTTCCCATGAGGACAAACTTTAAGGATCAGTCAAACACAAACTTATTAGGTTTATAGTGTTTGCCTTCTCTAATACCAATTGAAAAGGCGAGGGTCTAACAACCACACCCAATATTTCGTTTGGAAATCTGAATAGACAAACTCCAATATACTTTCAAGAGAATCAACTAGACAGTCAGACTCAATCCAGATAAAAATATATCAAAGAGTTTTATATCTCTAACTCTCAGTTCAATCCGCAACCAGCAAATAGGAATTTGCGAGCCCAATTGAATATATGAGAAGTAACTTGAACGGTACCAAAAACCAATGTTCAAGAACCAATCAGTTTCAATCAACAACCAAAGGTCGGATTTACCAATTGAACGATTCAACGCACAACCTATGATATTTCAATTATATAACAAAGTATAATGCGGAAAACAAATAACACAGACACCAGAATTTTTTTAACGAGGAAAACCGCAAATGTAGAAAAACCCCGGGACCTAGTCCAGATTTGAACACCACACTGTATTAAGCCGCTACATACACTAGCCTACTACCAATGAACTTCGGACTGGAATGTAGCTGAACCTTAATCAATCTCACACTGATTCAAGGTACAGTGGCGCTATTTACGTCTCTGATCCCAGCAGGATACTATGCACTTGATTCCCTTATCTGATCTCACCCACAACCAAGAGTTGCTACAACCCAAAGTCGAAGACTTGATAAATAAATCTGTCTCACACAGAAAAGTCTATTGGAATAGATAAATCTGTCTCCCACAGAAATACCTATGAGTTTTTTTCCGTCTTTTGATAAATCAAGGTGAACATGAACCAATTGATACACCGGACTTATATTCCCGAAGAACAGCCTAGTATTATCAATCACCTCACAATAATCTTAATCGTATGGTAGAGAAACAAGATATTGTGGAATCACAAACGATGAGACGGGGATGTTTGTGACTACTTTTTATCTTGCCTATTGGAGAATCAATCTCGAGCATATCTTAGAGAAGATAGTATTCAAAATGATATAATAGGGCAAGATCAGAACACGCAACTACAGAGAAAATATTTGGGTCTGGCTTCACAATCCCAGTGAAGTCTTCAAGTCGTTAACTTACAGAGTTTCGTGAAAAACCTAAGGTTAAAGGAGAATCTACTCTAGCTTATGCAACTAATATCACACAGGAGGTGTGGGGATTAGGTTTCCTAGTTGCTAGAGTTCTCCTTTATATAGTTTTCAAATCATGGTTTGCAATCAATGTTACCTTGGTAACAAAGCATTCAATATTCACCGTTAGATTCAAGCATATATATTTAAACCGTTAGATCGAACTTAGGTTGTTATACACAAATGAAATGTACCTTCATTTAGGTTTAAGTAACTATACCTAAACGTGTACACTATGTTGGCTCAACCGTAGTTAACCGAGGTTAGGTATATGAGCACTCTCATATCAACCTTATTCATCTTAACTATAACTAGTTCAAATGACTCAAATGAAACTAGTTAAAGAGTTGTTCAATTGATATATTCTCATAGAAGTATACAAGAACACAATTGAAGCAAAATCGGTTTGATTCACTATAATAAATACATGAACATTATAGGCATGGTTTGCAAAGAATGTATTCCTTTATATGTAAATGTATTAGTTCATGAGCCAACCGATTTTAGAACTTTAACCACTCAAGTATTGATGAGTGCCAAATATTGTATATATCTATCCCTTTTTGTTGGCATTTAACTCATCTTTTATGCATTAATTCTACATTTTATCCCATATTCTGTATTTTCATTGTTTTCGAGAATAAATATTTTTATTAATTAATTTTGCATTTTTAGGTAATAAATAAAGTCTGGATGACTTGCGGAGCAAAAAGAGCAGAAAAGTAGTGAAAAGCCGGGAGAAATCACGCAAGGAAGCCGCGAAGAATGGTGCGCACAACCTCATTTTCTACACACAAAAACGCCTCCGTTCTCAGCCATCAGATCAGTTCTCAGAAGCATCCGATGGCCGCTCCTTCATAGAGCATCAAAATCTGAAGTCTCTGCCAAGAACCACAGCGCTGAAATTCCAAGCCTTCAGATTAGATGGTAGTTGAATCCAACGGTTGCTCCCTTGCTGTGCATCGAAGTTTGATATCTCCGCCTTACACTACAGTACCTAACTCCATCAAGTACCGTTCGTTTCGTTGTATCCCTTCATCCGACGGTCGCTCCTCGCTTGCCTCCGCATCACCGTCCGATCTACCTACCAGCTCCACATCTCACGGCTTAGTCTCGCTGAACATCAAAAATCGATGAAGCCGCCACACACTGGAGCACCCGAACCCTAGACCTCAAACAAACAGCCCCTACCCTAACCCATATCGACCTCTCCTCCCTCACCTCCCTCTGCAGAACCACCTTCTTCACCTGCCGCACCACCATCATCACCAGCACCTTCTTCACCTGCTACAACCATCATGCAACCACCATACCATCATCACAACCACCCATATTACCTAAACCACCTAATACCCCTCTCTCTAGCCCTCTATTTCACTGATTTCTCACCATTCTTTTCTCTGAAACCCTAGGTGAGAAATCAGTCAAATAGGTGAGTCTCGAGTAGTAATTGAAGCATGGGAATGGAACAGAGGACCAAGGAGAAGAATGGGTCGAAGAAAAACTCGTCAAATCACATCAATTTGGGTAAGAATTTACCAAACCCTAGTTCTGTCAATTTGGGGTTTTTTACATAAATCCTAATTAGGTTGAGATAGAGCATGGAGAAGATAAAGTGGGTGATATAGGGTAGGTAATTGAATTTAACTGTGATTTTCTGTCACATTAGGTAGAACCCTAATGTCTACTGTTTTGGGGATTTTTGGGTGAAAAGGGTGTAAACCCTAATCATGTAATTGGGTATAAAAAGGGGACTGTGGTGGGTGTAATGGATTATCTCTGGACTAGCCAGTGTATCCCCATGAGGGCTGGACTAGCCAGTTCCTCTTGGGTAGATTTTTCTTCCCTGTTCTGTATTTGTAGACTTAATTTTAATTTGCAATTTTAATTCCAAATTCAGTTTTAGTTCATCATGTTTTCAATTCATGTGTTTGCTATCCATGTTTTTCCATGTTCTGTGTATTGTTCAATTTCTCCATTAGTTGTAATGTTAATGTTCCTGTTAATGTGCTTGTTTTCATATTCTGTTGATGTTCCTGTTAAATGTGCATGTTCCTGTTGATGTTTGTGTAATGTTAATGTTTAGTTCACTACTGTTAGTTTAATGGAATGCTAGGCTAGAAACCTTTGAAGCACTGAATTGATTGAGTAATGGAAGAAATCAGTGCTCATAGCAAGCTGATTATCTTGCCATTCCATTTTTGTATGCTTAGGTGCATTGTGTTGATTGAGTAGTGGGGAGAAACTAGTGCTCACTAGTGACAATGAGCAAGCTAGTTCTCTTCCCACTCTAGATGAATGCCTTAGCTTTGCTTTGTTACTTCTTCTCCACATCCCTGCCCTTGGCTTAGGCCTTGGTTCATTTGCATTGTTCTCTGCTTGTTTTCTTCATTGTCTTCATTGTCTTGTTTTATTTACTGCATTGCCTTTGCTTTATTGCCTTGTTTTCCCACTGTTTTCTTCCTTGCCTTGTTCTGCTGCCTTTTCTTCCCCTTGGCTTGCTGCCTCCCTTCCACTGCTTGTGCAGCTGCTGTGCACTTGCCTTTTGCACTGCTGCATTGCTTTCTTTGCCTTGTGCTGCTGCTGTTGCTGTTGTTGTGCTGCTCCACTGCTGCTGCCTTTTCCCTGTCTGCTGATGCCCCAAAGCTCATAAGTTACAAACCCCAAGTTCAGTTCATTGAAACCAAAGGCTAAAAGACCAGGTTCAAAGCCCACTCACTGGTAATTCCATAGTCCACTGAGCCCAAGCCTAAGTTTAAGACCAAACCAACTGAGTCCAAGGCTCAGTTCATCATTCAAAGGCCCAAAGCCCATTTACACTTCAAAGACCAACTGAGCCCAAGCTCAGTTCATTTTATTGTTATCAAACCCATTAGTACTCTAAGCCCATTAGCAATTTAGAGCCCATTAGCAATTTAGAGCCCAAATAGCTAAACACAACAAAACACTCCCAATCTCTGTGGATCGACCCGTACTTGCACGAGCTACAACCGACGACCGTGCACTTGCGGTATTACTGTAGGCCCGCGTTTTCATTTCGCTTCATTTTTATACCCATCTTTCCCGGGCCCACCAAGTTTTTGGCGCCGCTGCCGGGGATAATTTTTAGGACCTTTTAGAAGCCCACCAAGTTTTTGGCGCCGCTGCCGGGGACTGGTGCTGTGTTTTTCTTGTAGTTTTATTAGCTATTTTTGCATTTCACTGCATAGCATTTGCATCTGCATCTGCTTCACTTCATTTGCTGTTGGACCTGCTGTTCTGAACCTGCTTTTCCTCTGCTGGGACGCCACCAAGGAAAAGAACCAAAGCCCAACTGGGTTTTTGCAACAATATCAGAGCAGCTGGGCTGTGCTTAAAAGGTAACCCATTTAAGAGAACCCGAATTGTGGGCTTCCAATTTTTTAATTGTGGGCTTGTAATATTAAAGCCAATTTTTGGGCTTCTCTTATTTTCTGTTGGGTTTGTAATTAATTTTTGTGGGCTTGTTTGTTTAATTTGTGGGCTTGTTTAAATTCTTTCATTGGACTTGTATTTTGGACTCTGGGTTTAAACCCAGCTGAGCTTGTAACCGATTGTGGGCTTGTTTCCACTCAAGAGTGGACCTCAAAACCAAAGTTTTAAAACAAACGTCGGGCCTTAACCAACTGGGCTAAATTAAACTTTCAAAATTAAAACTTAGTGTTTCGTGGGCCGCAGCCTTCCTTCCATTCCATTAGAGGACAAACAGTGGGCTTGCTCCCAT